>NW_015549605.1:6844039-6860003 GCF_001515605.1 Sinocyclocheilus anshuiensis
CCGGTGACAGCAACGGCAATTCACCTGTCACTCAAGTGGCCACGCCCTTAATTATGCAGAACTTTAAGGCTTAATATAATTTAAACGGATGAGTTATAAAAAAAAATTCACCTCCCTCACAGTTGTCATCAAGGGCAAAATTAGCTATATAGACCAAAACCACTTTTTGTACCAGGCTGTAAGTTTTTTTCTGCTGTAAAGTTGGGCATTTTAACATGGGGAGTCTATGGGACTGACCCTTTTGGACCCTTTTGGGTGTGCACTACATACTAAACCTGCTGTGTTTATTTCTTTTCACTAGAGGGCTCTGTTCACCAGCTAATGAGAGGAGATTTTGCCAATGACATGTCTTTCAGACTAGTGGAAGAAAACGTCCAAAATACAATTTTAAGTGTTTATTTTTATTACTGCATCTGTTTATCTGTCTTCAAAGGCTGCGATTTGTTCTCCACTTCAGCAGCACTTTACATACACCAGACTACATAATATAATTAATCAAGATTATTATTAAAGACAATTTAGTCAACTTTTAAGGATTCCAAGAAATGGACTAAAGGATCTGTACATCTACTTTAGGTAATTTTCCGTGGATTAAAATCATTTTTGTTATTCACATTTTTCACACAGCCCCCAGATTGGAGTTGGGTGGTATTTTCCTCATGTTCAATTAGAGCAGGGGTGCCCAAACTCGGTCCTGGAGGGCCGGTGTCCTGCAGAGTTTAGCTCCAACTTGCCTCAACACACCTGACCAGAAGTTTCTATGCCTAGTAAGAGCTTGATTAGCTGGTTCAGGTGTGTTTAATTAGGGTTGGAGCTAAACTCTGCTGGACACCGGCGCTCCAGGACCGAGTTTGGACAGCCCTGGACTATAATAATCTTTAATGCATAAAAACTCAGGGAAAGCCAGAGGGGTGCAGCTCGTTTCCTTCTTCTGTTTGAACTGCTTTTAACTGCTCTGAAAATCACACTCGGCTCTCTTTATTTGTAAAAGATTCGAAGCCGCGCTTTAAAACACGGTGCTGTGAGCCAAAGCCCATTTTGTGTTTATTTAAACGGAAACCTTTTTCATTGCAATCCACGGAACCGTGTTGAAAAGCAATCGGCTCACACTACTTCATTTCTGTCTGAGGCGCTACGCTTCCCGCCTCACAGGATCGTGGCGCACAGGTACAGAGGCGGGAAATCCTCTGGACCAATAATCCCGGGTAATTTTCATGGCTCGGCAGCAGCTGCCCATCTAAATTGTACAGATGTTTCCCACGCTTGCGGCCTGATTGATTTCCCTGCTGGTTGAGGTAATTGTCCAATCCAGTTCGCTCAGACAACACTTCGGTACTGACTTGAGTCATGGTTTCTTCTTCCCGCCAAAAACCGCAGTCAGTGCGGCCGTTAAAATGACTCTGCTGAGTTTGAAAATCGGCCGTTGGTTTGCGCGGTAATTAGGTCAAATAAATAACAACCATGGAAGACTGGAGAAAAGCACGTCCATTCTTTATACTCTAGAGTTCAAGTGTGTTTGACGATCGTGCAGAACATCCAAGAAACGCTCAGACTTTCCACCATTACGGCTCCATTCTCTCTCCATCTCGTTCCTACACGCTGATAGTGTTTTACAGGTGGGCTTTCATTCCCTGCTGATTATTTATCCTGCTTTCCTCCACAGAAGTCCTGCCAGCTCTGAAATACCGTATGAGGCCTGTGTGTTGTCTCTGACCCGCCTGACACAACAGCTGATTATTAGTCTGAAATACAGCCGACAGCCTTTGAAATCGGCTCAGCTCCTTCACTGAGTTCTAGGCCTGAGTACGTTTAGTCATTCGCAGGATTTGTTTACTGGAAAATGCTCAAAAGACAGACATGACCGATGGATTTTGAGGACGCTTTGTGATTTTCCAGGATGGCTGTGCCGAACTGCTTTTTTGTTTTGGCTTGTGGTGTACCGAAAGGCGCCGAAACGCAAGCCAAACTCGAAACTACTCGACTTTGGCAGGTGATGCCACACCTTCAAGTGTTTTAGCTGAAATCTTTGAGTAAACTTTATGTGTTCAATGGAAACAAAACACCAGACATCTAAAACAGATCCTTCCTAGAGGAAATGAGACTTCCAAAAATTAAAAATAACGATTGATTTAGAGTATTATAGTCAACAGATATATAGCATCCAGCGCTGGTTTTCCTGGCACTGATATTGATGCCAATGTCTTTGAATCGAATGTGAGGAGCTGCAAGTAAAACTAATTTCGTTAAAACTAAAACCAAATAAAAGAAAGATTATAGACCTTAATAGTCAACAAGAGTAGAACTTTAAAATAACATGTGTAATTATTTGCTTGTTTGGTCAATTTGATAAGAAATGTTTGACTTTTGAGACTTTTGATCGCAAACTTAAGTTATTCTGGCAAATCTGGTCTGAGCATAATGAGACATTGTTGAGATCTCTTTCGAAACTAAAGGAGATGCATTTGAAATTACTGCAGTCTTTTTCTCAGGAGAAACATCTAAATGGAGACTTTAGCAAAGGTCTCAGTTTACTCTCCATTTTTATTTTGCTGATGCAACACAGTGAAGCATCTTGCAGAAGCTTTATTGTGATAGTCTGGATGATTTTCTGAAGCTAATATGTGATTGATTCAAACGTCTTTGAGCCGCAACTAAAACTAAAACTCTTTTTGGTAAACTAAAACCAAATGAAAGTATGATAGACACTATTGAGTTAATAATAGTCAAAATATGCCAAGAGCTTTACATGGAAACCAGCTTAGATCATTTGGCCGTTGAACAGTTTGATGAAAAATGTTTGAGTTGAGACTTTTGATCGCAAACTATAGTTATTCTGCCAAATCTGGTCTGAGCATCATGAGACATTGTTGAGATCTCTTTTGAAACTAGAGGAGAAACGTGAGATTAGTGGGGACTTTTTGCAGGAGAAACATCAGAAGTAGGAGACTTTAACAAAGGCCTAAATTTACTCTCCATTTTTATTTTGCTGATGCAACATAGTGAAGCATCTTGCAGGAGCTTTATTGTGATAGTCTGGATGATTTTCTGACGCTAATATGTGATTAATTCAAACGTCTTTGAGCCGCAACTAAAACTAAAACTTCAGAAAACGGTAAAGAAAGAGCGGTAAAGAAACATCAGAAGTAGGAGACTTTAGCAAAGGCCTAAATTTACTCTCCATTTTTATTTTGCTGATGCAACACAGTGAAGCATCTGGGCTTGTAGGAGCTTTAATGTGATTGTCAGATTGATTTTTTTCCAGCTGATGTGTGATTTATTATAAATGTCATTGAGTCTAGTGTGTGTGGTCTCACCGTACCGCGTTCCCAGCGCTCTTACATCACTTTAAACTCATCAGATCTGAGGGGGGTCACTTTACTGACTCGATCCTGATCCACTGATGCACTGATGTGTGTACGGAGCCTTCGAGGGGGAAAATCTGCTGGTATGTTATCCTGAAATGATCCCAAAATGAGCAAATAGTTCTTGTAGCCTGTAAAAGTTGTGTGAGATGAGAGCTGCTGGAAAGTGGGAAAAGTGAGTAAATCCCAGCAGCGCAATGCTCCATCCGTACGGCTGATCTCAGCCTTCATTAACGGCTGTAAGCTGCTTGTGTGACTTTCATCAAAGGCAAACAAATAAATGTCAGAGAAATTGAATGATTTCCCAGCATGCTGAGTGCCATAGACCCCCCTCTGCCATGGAAAAGCTGAATGTTGATGCTCTGGGTTTTGGTGTCTTGGAGAGAGAGGGATTTGGGCAATGGTGCTCTGGTTTTTCTACTAGCAAACCCTATAATGCATAAAAACTCAGAGAAAGCCAGAGACAAATGCATGATTTTTTTAAGCTTTCATGTGTTTGAATAAATAAATATGTATGTATAAAATAAATATTTTTCTAATGCATATGAACTCAAGAAATGCTAGAGATAAATGCATGGCTTTTTTGGGCTTCAGTATGTGTAGAAATAAATAAACAAAAATATAATATATTTCTAAAGAATTTACCTTGAGTATTTATTCCTTGAGGAATTGTGTATGTTTGGAAATAAATATATATGTGTTGTATAAAATAAAATATATTTTGTATGCATATCACTTGAAAAAGTCCACAAATGCATGGCTTTTGTGTGCTTCCATATAAATAAATCAATTTAATATTATAAATAAATTAAACATTATAATATAAATGAATTAAATATTATATATTTCTAATGCATATAAACTTAAGAAAGGCCTGGGCTTCCATGCATTTGTAAATAATTTAATCAGTATAAAAGTAAGTATATTTATTTTATATAATTTTTTATAATATTTTAATGTTACATTTTTTTGTGAAATTTTTGTTTTGTGAATTAGGCCTGAAATATAGTCTGCTGTAAGTACTAACAGATTATATAACACAACTTCAGTATGCACCGAATTCTCAGTAGTATATATAGAGACATGGCATGCATTAAAGTGACTTTTACTGTCAGTTTTCTTTCAGATCAGCGACTGTCACATCAGAGCAACAGTCTGAAGACAATCTTGCTGAGCAAGTAAGTTAAAGTGAAGCTGTTGACATGTTTATAGGAGCTACCTGAAAAATAACACATCTGGTTTAAGGGTACAAACATTTGCAGGAAACTCTATCGCCCCCTTGAGGACTGAGGTTTGCTGCCGCCACAGCAGCTCAAGAACACACATTAAGTGCGTTTAAGTCGACCGCCAAGTGTTCGCGTGCTTGCACAAAGTGCTTTTGGCCTTAATCAGCGATTTGTATTTCAACACAACTCTGAAAATCAATGGGCGAGCGGATGGACTGCAGTTCAAACGCCGTCCATTCATTACAGCCTGATTTCCAGAAGATTTTTCCACACATTTTTGAGTCTGCTTCCCTGTGGAATGGTTTTCCTGTCTGCACGGGAGCAACATCAGACGCAAGTGGGCGAAAGAGAGCCAAACACCCGGCTAGAGCTTTCATTGTTCGCTCACACACACACACACACACATGTTGTGTTTCCATGTTTTATGGGGACATTCCATAGGCGTAATGGTTTTTATACTGTACAAACTGTATGTGCTATTGCCCTACACCAACCCTACCCCTAAACCTACCCCTTACAGGAAACTTTGTGCATTTTTACTTTCTCAAAAAAACTCATTCTGTATGATTTATAAGCTTGTTTCCTCATGGGGACCTCAAAAATGTCCCCACAAGGTCAAAATGTACTAGTATTACTATCCTTGTGGGGACATTTGGTCCCCATAACGTGATAAATACCAGGTACACACACACACACACACACACACACACACACACACAAACAATCAAATATCCCACACACTGCAGGAAATGGTCAGATGTTTAATTCATTCAGTACAGGGTTTTTTTTTTCTCTCTCAGTGCAAAACAACAAGAGTTCTTCTATAACGTGTGCTGGTCGTGTACAGATGCTTCTGCGGATTTGAAGGGAGGCCCTCGAGGATGATACGAGGATGATGAGGGTGATGATGTGGGGCTCGTTCAGGTCAGCAGCAAAGAAACCCAAAATAAACTCATATGCAAAAGCTTGGCTCCAAAACCTAGTGAGCAGCATCCTAATATAAACAGAAACTCTGTGCACCACAAAAACAGTGAAGTGCACAGGAGAATCAACTGACAATTGAGTTTGACATGCTAAATATGTACAAATATTGGGTACTTATTGCATGAAATATATTTAAATAGACATTTCTCTTAATTCTGTGGAAGCTTGTTTCTGCTACGGGATAAAAAAAAATAAATTAAAAAGGTAATTGTGACTTTTTATCTTACAATTTGGACTTTTTCTTAATTGCAAGATTTAATTCAGAATTGTGAGTCATTAACTTGTAATTCTGAGAAAAAAAGAGAACTGCAAGATATAGAAATCTCTGATTCTGATAATTTTTTTCCTGATTTTTTAATCTGATTCTGAGTTTACATCTTGCAATTCTGTTTTTTCTTTGCCACATAATAAAAAAAAAGGTAACTGTGACTTTTTATCTCACAACTCAGATTTTTTTCTTGCAATTCTTTAAAAAAAACTCATTGCAAGAAAAAAGATTTGAGACTAAAACCATGATATTAAAACCATAATTACCATTTTTTTTAATCCCATGGATGAAACAAGCATTGTATTTAATCTATCATCTTCAATAAAAAAAATACATAGGCATATATATATATAGATATATAGGCCTAAATGTAAAAAAAAATTCCAACCATTTAGATTATACAGTTTTAATACACTATTAAACTATTTCATGTGACACATGTTTGTCAGTTATACATAAATGAAACAGGTCAGATGTCTGTAACAGCATCAAATAAATACAAAAATTAATAATAAATGATGCCATGATTTTCATTTGTGTATGACTGACAAATATGCATCACAAGTTCATGAATATGTGTAACTGTGTAATCCAAATGGATGGAAATTTTATATGCAATTCAAATCTTAAATTTAGGCCTTGAATATGTTTTTGAAAGTGGATGATTGTTTTCAGCGAGCCTTTCATAATGCATTCTGTGATTGCATTATCTGTGAAGGGCACAAGCAAAGCTGCTCTCGTATTTGGCCAAAATGATGAATTGTGAAGGAATCTGTGCTCCCTTCAGATGCCGTCTAGTTAGGCAGCTCACTAGGTTTTGGAACAGACTCACAGAAACATGGATGCCAAAGCTGTTGAACATACAATGAATCAGAATGTGGGCAAACACAAGCGTGACTATAGTCTTCTTCATTCAACTCAACCACAAAATACGTCCATTAACAAAATGACTTGTATATATTTCTATATTTATATATCTAAAGTGCATTATAGTACAAAAATATAGAAGGTCAGCAGCACCTTGATACCTTTACAAAATAAATACACCATTCAAACAAAATAAATTACAAGAATTCTGACACCGTAATAGAGGCATAGTCCTAAAAAATAAAAATAAAAAAGAATAAAAAGGAAAACGAAAAAGAAACAAAGCAAAGTATTCACAAGGATCCAAATGTGTGGCTCCGTGGAGCTGTAATAATGCTTTAGCAGTATCGTTAGTTGTCTTTGTCACTGTTCGAGCGCATTGAGAATATTTACAGACAATAAATATTTTCCTCTCTCTTTTAGATGAACATTTAGGTGTCCATTTCAAATGTCCTCACGGATCTGAAAGAGAAAAAAGAAAACGGCATTGATTTAAAATTAGCAGCAGTAGTTCACTTCAGCACTTACTCAGCTAAATTTAAAGTAAAGTACGTGTTATCTCATTTAAGAGCTCTGTTAAGTATCATGGATATACTTGTATAGTTTTTGTTAATATTTTGAATTAGATTTTATTTTTGTTTTCTGTTTTCATTGTTAGTATTTTAGTTAAAGTTTTAGTAATTTTGTTGTGTAGTTTTAAATGTTTTTTTTATTCATTGATTTTAGTTTTACTTTTTTTAGTACTTCAAATAATACTAAATTATAAATGTTAATAATGTATATATATATTTTTTTTTCAGTTCATGTTTATTTCATTCCAAGTAATGAAAATTATTTTTTTTTTGCTTTAGTCAATGTTATTTTATTTTTATTTTTAATTTATTTGATACAGTATAATAGGTTTTGTTAATATTTTGAATTAGAGTTTTTGTATATTTTCTGTGTTCTAATTTAATTTGAAAGTTTTAGTAATTTTGTTGTGAAGTCTTTTTTATATTAGTTTTAAAAAAATTATAGGTTTTAATCATTTTATTGATTAGTTTTAGTTGATTAAGTTTTAGTTATTTAAGTACTTCAAACGGACTAGCTGCAATTAAACAAAATATTCTAAGTTAAATCTTTATTTTAATTTTAAGCATCTTTTTTTTAGTTACAGTTTCAGTCAACTATAATAACCCTGCAATGAATTCATAAGATTCGTCAAAAACATTGTGTGAAGCGCACATGTTTTTTTATAGTAAGTTAAATATTTAGTTAAATACTGCTGTTTATTTTTTAATATTTAGTTTTATTAAATGTATTTCATGTAAATCTATATGCTTGAATATAATAAACAATATTTTCAAAGTATACCTCAAAGCATTTATCTCAAATTTAAATCGTATTATCTCAAAATGAAAACATGCAATCAAAACAATTTAAGAAAAATACAATCAATTACAAATTCAAAAGACAAAAAGACAAAAGTGAGTTTTAATTTCTAAATGCTAGCTTAGTTTTGTTAGTATTTTGATGACGAGTAGTTTGAAAGGATTTACCGTTGTCAAAGACTGACAGTGTTTTAGTGCTGCTCCAGGTGGAAAGCGCTGGTGAACTCCTGCAGCGATCGAGCCCTCCTCTTCCCCTTCTCTCCCTCCCTCCTCTTCCCCGCGCGGCCTTTCTTCTTCCTCTTGCCGATGGCCTTCAGCGTGCTCTCCTTGTACGTCTGGGACTTGTTGGTTTCCTGCGGGAGGTTGGTTCCCTCCTCGTCCTCCAGACGGAAGCTGATCGGCAGGTTCTTGGTGCCTCCGGCGGGTTTGGGGTGGGCGGTTCCCGTTCCTATGGACACGCCCACTCCCATCGGCATGGCAACCGTGAGGCCGCCGCCCCCTCCGCTGCTGGCCATGCCTCCTCTGGGCTGCGGGACGTCCCGGATCTCGGCCGTGTGAACATCTTGCAGCAGCTCCTGCAGCCACATGCGCCTCTTGAAGTCCTGCAGCGTCCGGCCCTTATCGTGCATCAGCTGAGCGTGAGTCACTGAGCGCCTCCTGAAACAGACAAACAGTTGGGTTCAGAATTGCATTTGACAACTCGAAAACACTGCTCCATTCAAATAAGAACATCAGTCTTGGCAATAAAAACAGCTTTGCTTTTTGGCTGATGTCACCCTCAGTTTTAAATTGCAATGCCCACTTTTTCACAATCCAATCAATTCCCAATTAAATAAAAATCCTGTTTCACTCCGAAATTTGTCAGATTACAGAAGTAAAACGGGTTAATAATAAAAATACAATTATATATAAAAATTATATATAATATAAAAAATCTAATCAAAATAAAGTAATAAAATATAATAATAAAAATAACATACATACACACACATACATATTAATAAAATAAATTCCAGTTCACTTAAAAAATTATATATAATAAGTAATAATTATAATAAAATATAATAATAAAAATAAAGATATAATATTATATTAAATATTATACAAATATTAAATATTAGGCTATAAAAACAAAATATATAAAATAAACTTTAGTTGACTTAAAAAGTAAATAAACAATAGATAAAAATATAACACAAATAAAGTGATAAATGCCAGACGCACACACATATATGCATATAAGTTTACATATTGTATATAAATGCATTTTTCACATTAAAAATGGCAAATTGTGTTTCATTATTCTTTTAGGCATAAGATTTAGTGCCTAACAATTAAAAAATAATACTTTGACAGTAAAGGAGAAAAATACATTTATATACAGGACATATTTTACTGAATCAGTTCTTAATAGCTTGTCAAATTTTGTTTTTCAAGTAAATTGATCATTTTAAGGATTTTTAGCTCTTTTTACTGTAAACTGATCAGGATCACAATAATAAAGTGATTTCATGCAGTCAGGCTTGAACTCAATGTAGCGCACATGTGTTCACTGCGTTTGAACCCGTGACCTCAGCGTCACTAACTGTGTTATGATTGTGTGTAAATCACAGTTGCCTTCAGGTTCACAGATCAATGAGTGTATCTCTTCTATAATTCATTCTGGTTGCTGCAATCTTATTAGCTCTACACACACACACACACACACACAGACACACACACACAGAGTGCCTTTAACCTAAATCCAGTCTGTGATCAGTGAGTGTCTGTACCGTGGCCCCTGTTCAATGTGTTTTTAGTTAAATCCAGGGGGTTTGAGAAGGTCTGGCCCTCATCCAACACCTCGCTGGTGCCCGTTTCCAGATCCTGCATCAAACCCAAACAAACCAGCAGGAGTGCTGATGTGAAGCTCCTTCTGACGCGCCTCCACTTTTAAACATAGTACATCAAAACTGACACGATCCGAAAGTGGCAACAGCCAATAATCACAGGCTGAGCTGATGAAACAGGCAGCTTAAGCACTCAGTGCAATAACTCTAATTAATGGTGCCATTGTGTCTCGGCTTAAATCATACAGAGGTCCGTCCCGTCAGCCGCACGGCTCTCTGCTACCGTGTGCGCTTTTGGATGCTCAGCTCCGTCCAAATGTCTTGAAACAATTACACATATCTCACAGCCAAAGTAAAGCATAATTCAGTGCTGTCTGAAAATATCCAGCAGTCGCTCGGGTTCAAACGCACACGCCGGCGTGAACACAAGCGGGCAGCAGAAGGCATCAAAGCCTGGTCAAATCAGGACACACTAACACAGCAAATCAGTGAACAGCATGGCATTCATCTGTGGATTTTACTAAAGATTTTCACTCTGGAATGATGACTATGGCTGCAATAACTAATAAAAACACTGATAATGAAAAGAGTTGACAATAGTAACCAATTATACTATTTTAATTGATTTATTTATATGATATAAATATGTATGTATATATATATATATATATATATATATATATATATATACACTTCTTTTTTTACCGTACATTGTGCTTATAACTTATAGGTGATAAAAATATATGATGAATCCATCTATCCATCTATCTATCTATCTATCTATCATCTGCTTGTCCATCCATTTATCTGTTTTGCTCAATACAGGTGGACTGGTGAACATGTTTTGAGGTTTATATAAGAATGATGTTTTTTTCATCCTGTAGAAACGGATTCAAACAGGTTTCATGAATGTTCAAAAGCTTGTTTTTTTCGCTTGTACTCGTTTTAGTTGACTTTAAACACTACACGAGGAGCACTAAAGCGAGCGGGAGGGAAAACTCTTAGCGTGGCATCCTTCCAGCTGTTCCTTTTTAGCATACCTGAAGATAATTGCTGCTTTGTGCTGCCTTAATTAAAAAAACAGGCCAAGAGAGAGAGAGAGCAAGACCTGCTTTCACCCTCATCCGCGATGCATGCGGTCTGAAAGATCTCCGGCTCCGTGCGTTTCATCTTCGCAGGCGCAGCTGGCTCGGGTTCAAGTCAAACTCCAGTAGGAGGCATTGTCCTGGACGGCAGATGGACTTGTCAGCATTAGCTAGTTATAAAGGGTGAACGCCCTTTCTGATGTGCCGTGAGATCACTGCGATCAAAGCGCTTAAGTGAGCGCTGCTGAAAGAAGAACTTGTGTTGTTTGGCCACTGGCTGGATTCATGCGATACTTTGTCCTTCGAACAAAGCGCAGCTCATCCTGGGAGAGGTTTAATCAGAGCGACAGGCCAAAACATCATCAAATCGCAACGAACTTAAGGCCTAACCCTGTTACGCTCACTACCTCATTGACATTTACTTGCTTACGGATCAGAAATCATCATGTGTTTTTAAACCTGGGGGCAAAAAGGTGTATTTTTGATGAATTACAGTAGCAATCACACACTTCATCTCATTTTATACAGCAACGGTCAAATTAAGTGAATAATAGTTTTAATAACTAATTCATCATCTATTAACTGGTGTGTGGCCGCTGTCTTCCAGACCTTTAAAATCTCCCTATTATTTAAAACAACTTAGTATATACTAATATAAATATACATTTACCTAGATAACTAAATAAAGACAAACAATAGACTTATATTGCACTATATAAAGCAAATAATTTAACTTTAAATGAAAGCCTTAGCACTTTATCCAGAGTGACTTGCAAATCATGGGCATTGCAATTGCAATGCACTATTAAAGCACTATTTGCTTTCGTTTTGAATATTTTTATGTGCACAAAGCAACCGTTTCTAATGTAAATCCACAAAAACGTGCTATAATGTGCACAAAACATGACAGTCATTGCATTTGTTTCTCAAATCACCCTACAGGATCAAAACCAAAGTGCAGGTTGCATTTACATAAAGCAACTAATTTAACTCTACAAATAAAAGCTTTTTGTATTTATATTTTAATTTTCGTTTATTAATTTACATAATGCTTTTATGCACATTTAAATCAGTCACATTGCAATTGCATTGCATTATAAAAACATTATTTACTTTATTTTTATTTTTATGTGCATATAGCGAATGTTTCTGAAGGAAACCCATAAAACATGCTATAATGTGCATAAAAACGTTACAGTCATTGCATTAGTGTCTCAAATCACCCTAGACGTCTAAAAGTGTTTATTGCATTTATATAAAGCAACTAATTTAACTCCAAATAAAAGCTTTTTGGATTTGCATTTTAATTTATTAATTTTAGCTCATGCAGGGACATTGCAATTGCATTACATTATTAAAACTTTTATTTTTGAAAGTTTTTTATGTGTATAGCCTATAGCTAATGTTTCTAAAGTAAACCCACCCAAACATGCACAAAACGTCACAGTCATTGCATGTGGATCAAAGCAAAGTGTGTGTGTCTCTGGCACAATCTGCACAACAACCAGCAGACGACAGGCGAACGATGTCTCACAAACCCACACGCTCACATCATTAAAAGCCGATATGAAGTTAGGGAGGTCCTGGCAGGCGCAGGCGGATCGCAGACAGCGGGGGGAGCGCGGCTTTCCAAAGCTCCGTGGAAGCATGTTTTGCATTCTGGGCCCTGTTAAGGGGTTCACAGGACATAAAAGCACGTTTGCTCGGCACGGCATAATATATATACTCCAGCGGGAGAGGCCCGTTTGACTTGGGCTGCGGCCGAACTTTGCATCAGCAATCTCTCTCTCGCTCTACGCCTCTCTCTCGTGCCTCACTATCAGAGGACAGCGTCTGTCACAAAAGCATCTCTGTACGTGCAGCAGGTGGCCCGCCGAGCGTCGTCCCTAGAGCCCCTCGTCCCGCTCGCCCACAACCCCTGAGCAAACATGCAGGTGGGCGCTGACTATCAAAACACCTCCCAGCACGATCGACAAACCGGAGCATTTTCCAGCATATTACTGCCAAACGCCACACACACAACAACAATCTCTAGATTTATACATTCACCTCAGAACATGCATGCGTGCAATGCAATGCAACAGGCGGTTGTTTCTTATTTGGCATGAAAAGAGTCCATCCTGTGAGAATCTGATCTCTAGATAAGCTTGACTAAGTTACATTTTTACCCGCTTTATCAACCGCCGGCAAAAATCAGACGTTTGATCACTATTATTGAATATTGAAGTGAACTGAATCAACTTTGAACTAAATTGAATTGAATAATGATATTATTGTCTTCTGAAATTTAATTAGTTTCATAATTGGTGAATTTTACAACAATGGCACTATTATTGAACTGAACTGAATTAAAATTGAACAAAACTGAATTGAATAACGATACTATTGTGCTCTAGAATTGAATTAATTTCATAATTGATTAATTGTACCACACTGACGCAGTTTTTTAACTGAACTGAATCAACGCAGGACTTAATTGAGCTGAATTATGACTTTTGTAGAGCTGCTTTACCTATTGCAGAATTGAATGTTTCATAAGTGATCAATTTTACTACATTGACACTGTTATTGAACTTATTTAAATTGGCATTGAAATAAACTGTGCTGAATAATGACACTATTGTTTTCTGAAATTGAATTTATTTCATAATTGGTGAATTTTGCAAGACTGACACTGTTATTGAACCGTATTGAATCAACACTTAAATGAGAATTAATTGAATAATGACACTGTTTCATAATTGAAGAAGTTGGTAACAATACTGTCACTGAACTGAACTGAACTGAAACCACACCGAATATGAATTGAGTTAAATAATAACAGTTGTCTTTTGAAATTGAATTTGTTTCATAATTGATGAATGATTCTGCAACACAGTGTTTTTGAACAGACTTGAGTAAACCTTGAACTGAATTGTGTTGAGCAGCTTTATAGAGGAATTGATGGATTTTACTAAACTGAATCAACTAAACTGAATCAATTATTGAACTAAACTGAATCAACATTGAACTAAAGTTGAATAAGTGTTGAATAATGACACTATTGTCTTAGAAATTGAATTTGTTTCATAACTGATTGATTTGGCAACATCACCACTGTTATTTTCCTGCTTATTACTGCGAAGCTGCTTTGAAACAATCTGTATTGTATAAAATGCCATATAAGTAAAAGTGACGACTTCTCTTCAAAAAGACACATGTCTATTGCACGAACAGTGCAGATGAACGGCATTCTCAAGTTTAACACTCAGAGTTAGAGGTCTGCTCAAATCACCAACTCTAAGAGCAACAGTAACATTTATGTTTTAGCAAAACATTTTGGTGATTAAGCCTCAAAAATCAGCACAGGCACTTACATTCGGCTGCTGAGGGCATCGACGGGCCTGCCGTGGTGCGGAACAGGAGAACACAGTAAGAAGAGAGCAAAGAACCACCGCTGCAGAACCCATCTAGAGTATAACGTCCTCATCCTCACTGGACCTGAGCAAACACACACACACACACACATTACACACATGAAGATCAGCTCATCTAAAGGTATTCTGATGTGCATGTTCTAGTCACTTCTCTATTAATCATTAATTAGGTCATTTAACTCATTCTTGTGATGATGTAGGTGAATTTGTTCAATCATACAGTGCAGCCTTTAAATGACTAAATACACTCTTAGAAATAGAGGTTTCTGTTACAGAAGAACCATTTCTGTCTGGTTCCCTAAAGAACAGTGAACAGTTCTTAACCCTCTGGTGCTCCTCACATGGCAGTCAAAAATGATAGTTTCTTTATTATCTGTTAACCACTTTTTGAGCATAGACCTGAAAAGTTAAATTCCAACTTAAACAGTCGTAAATCTTGAATGCTTTGGAGCACAGACTTACATTTGGTCTCTTTTTAATGAAGGCACTTGGCAGATTATTGGTAAGGTGGAAAAAGTAAAAAAAAAAATGTGGAAAAAGTTATAGTAGTTCATTATGAAAATTGCACAAAAATACTATTTTCAAAATTAATATGAACTATATATTTCCCACAACTGTGAGAAAATAAAAGCCATAAATCTAAACAAGTTGTGTTCCAAATTTAAAATTGATATCTCAAAAAACGAGCTTTTAGTGAGATTTAGTTTGGGCGCAGTACCAAACGATTCCACTAGATGAAATTCATTTAATTTCCAATGCGGTAATTTTTGACTGCGGTGGCCTTTTTCAGGACCATTTAACCTTTTTCGAATCATGTATATGACTTTTGTGTGTTTGTTCACATAACAAGTGCCAAAAACCAAGATTCCAAACAATTAAAAAAAAAAAATCTTTAAAAAAAACCAAAACATAAAATCTTTTGGTCAAAAAATGACCAGAGAGCACCAGAGGGTATAAAAACCATTTTTTAAATTAATTTTAATATCCCTTTTCTTCTATAAAGAACATTTCGTGCAATGCAAATGCTCCAAATGATTCATGAATGCTCTTCATGCACCCATCAATGCCAATAAAGAAGCTTTATTTGTAGGAGTGTTTTCTCCCACCCCATGCTGAAGAAGAGACGGCAGCTTTAACTTAAACCAGTTCAACATGTTGGAGAGAAAAGCCGAATTCCAGCAAGTCCTCTGAGCCACAACAAAAGCCCATGATGAGCAACAGGAGAGAAACATACTCACAATGATGCCTGTGTCTCCGTCTCTTCTGTCCTGTCAGACAGAGCGCGAGTCTCCTCAAAGTTTCCAGGCTGCGATCAAACACACACAAACAAATCAATGAGCGCTGCAGTCGGTCCAGGTGAACGCGTCCTTCAGCATTACGTCCTTCACTTTCTCTGAGATGATCTTGTCTGAAGTAAGCAGACCACAGCAAACGGGAATCCAGCGTGAGGTGAACGAGTGTGTGTTTTCCAGGTGGTCTGTCCCGCACTGACTGACTCTGCTCTGTTATAGAGGAGTCAGATGAACCCACCAACACTGTGATGGGAAAGTTTCAGAA
>NW_015549605.1:6860357-6875447 GCF_001515605.1 Sinocyclocheilus anshuiensis
ATGAAAATTGCACAAAAATACTATTTTCAAAATTAATATGAACTATATATTTCCCACAACTGTGAGAAAATAAAAGCCATAAATCTAAACAAGTTGTGTTCCAAATTTAAAATTGATATCTCAAAAAACGAGCTTTTAGTGAGATTTAGTTTGGGCGCAGTACCAAACGATTCCACTAGATGAAATTCATTTAATTTCCAATGCGGTAATTTTTGACTGCGGTGGCCTTTTTCAGGACCATTTAACCTTTTTCGAATCATGTATATGACTTTTGTGTGTTTGTTCACATAACAAGTGCCAAAAACCAAGATTCCAAACAATTAAAAAAAAAAAATCTTTAAAAAAAACCAAAACATAAAATCTTTTGGTCAAAAAATGACCAGAGAGCACCAGAGGGTATAAAAACCATTTTTTAAATTAATTTTAATATCCCTTTTCTTCTATAAAGAACATTTCGTGCAATGCAAATGCTCCAAATGATTCATGAATGCTCTTCATGCACCCATCAATGCCAATAAAGAAGCTTTATTTGTAGGAGTGTTTTCTCCCACCCCATGCTGAAGAAGAGACGGCAGCTTTAACTTAAACCAGTTCAACATGTTGGAGAGAAAAGCCGAATTCCAGCAAGTCCTCTGAGCCACAACAAAAGCCCATGATGAGCAACAGGAGAGAAACATACTCACAATGATGCCTGTGTCTCCGTCTCTTCTGTCCTGTCAGACAGAGCGCGAGTCTCCTCAAAGTTTCCAGGCTGCGATCAAACACACACAAACAAATCAATGAGCGCTGCAGTCGGTCCAGGTGAACGCGTCCTTCAGCATTACGTCCTTCACTTTCTCTGAGATGATCTTGTCTGAAGTAAGCAGACCACAGCAAACGGGAATCCAGCGTGAGGTGAACGAGTGTGTGTTTTCCAGGTGGTCTGTCCCGCACTGACTGACTCTGCTCTGTTATAGAGGAGTCAGATGAACCCACCAACACTGTGATGGGAAAGTTTCAGAAGTGTCTATGCAGGTTGAGAGAGAGAGGGAGGAGAGGTAAAACAGCAAGTGGGAGGAGAGGGGAGGTGACGGCTGGGAGTCTCTGCCCGTATATAAGGAGTCAACTCTTCTGTTTACATGAGAGAGAGAGAGACAGATGTGGCAAAACAGTGGCAGCAAAGTACTAGAAAGGTTTCTGTAGAAATTCAGGCCATTTTCTCCTATTAAAAAGTTCTAAAAGTGAGTAAATCCAAATCACATGCACATACTTCAGTCATACTTTATTATCAATAGATCACATATCAAAGCAAGGGGCAATTATTTTTAAGTCAACATAAAATCTAAAAAGAAATCTCCAACGACTTTCGGTTGATATTATATTAGAATGATTTCTGAAGGTTCATGCTGCAATGATGCTGAAAATTCAAGTTTGATCACAGGAATAAATTACATTTTACAATATTTTCACATTTTAAATTGGAATAATTTTTCACAATTTTACTGTTTTTATTGTATTTTGATCAAATAAATGCACCCTTGGATGAGTAGAACACTTGTTTTGAAAATAAAACAAACTTGTTTCAAACTTCTATCCACAAAAAATCACTAAAACATCAGTCATTAAGCAATACAGTATATATATATATATTGTAAATAAAATAAATATTGTTGGAGTATGTTTTAAAAGAAAATACTTTTTCAGTCTTGCAAACTGCAACATTTCAGTGTGATTTGTGAAATTTACTAGCAATTTCTGAGTGAAAATTGTTTCCAAGAAATCCTACACCAAAATTTTTTTCAGTTTAGTCCGAATTTTTTTGTCCTCTTAACAATATTAAATGAGTCTACTGATAAGCAATTACTCTGAGCAATACCTTTATCCTCCAGGTTTGTGATCTCCTTTTCTTTTGAGAGTCAGTTAGCTGTCATTTTGTGTTAGTAGGAAGTCATGTGTGCTGTAAACCTCTTCAGGTGATGTAGTTTGACATCTGGTGCAGGTGTGTGTGTGTGTTTGTTGAACACTGACTGAAGGCTATTGTTGGCCTTTCGGTGCCAGATTTCAGAAACACGTAAGCTCTCGTAAGACGTTTTCTGCACTCCCTGATCTTTTGCTTTGGCCGGCCGTGAGCGCCTGTCAGTCAGCAGATTTCTGGAGCAGCACATCCTTTTTTGCATGTAACTTTCCATTTTTTATCAAATGTATATGTGTGACGGTGGATATTCTGGCCCCTGGCAGCCCAGATCAGAAACACATGAACGTCTCATTCTTCACTGAATTTTCCATTCAGAGTTCTCAAGTTTAACAGGTTAGAGTACTAATTATATAAATAAGAATGAATAAATGCTTTATAGACATATGTAAACAAAAACATATAAACAACTAAAAATGACAACTTTAACTAAAATTAAAGCCAAAACACAAAAATATAAGAATAAAATCTAATCAAAAATATGAACAAACTATAAAATAGTAAAATAACACTGATTCATGTGTGATCTTCAAACTTTGCAAATCAAGACGCATCTCGTCAAGTTTGACATGGTTTCTTTCACGTCTATCACAAATTGTGATCATTTTTTCATTCATTTTTGACCAAATGGTTTTAGAATGACACAAGGGTGAGTAGATGAATGCAAATGATTACTTTTGGGATAATGGTTAAAAGAGGTCTGTATTTATTAATATCACTCTAAATTAATTGGCGTGCTGCTATTTTCGTCTGTGGACGCTGACAGTTTTAGGTGTTAAAGCAAAGGTCCATCCGCCTGTCATATCTGCACTCATTGGACGTCCTCTTTCCCAGAAGGGTGACTCATTACGGCTTCTCTGCAGATTAATTGATTTTCACAGCTGTCTTTTACATTAGTGTTCGTCCCGCCCACAGACTCACGCAGAGAACCCAAGGAATTCCTCCCAGTTGATGTGTTCGGTGTGTTACTCATCCAGAACGAGCCTCTTCTCGTCTCTGTCTCTCTCTCTATCCTGTAGTCGCTCATTATCTCATTCACTCAATCAACCACAATTCTCACATCCTCTTGCTAATTAACCATTAATTCACTCACAAGTGTTCAGAACAATTAGAGCACTGCAGTGATGATGTATTTTTGTAGGCCAGCTCGGAACAACAAAATCCCAATTAGATTTTTCCATCGGCTTTTTGTATTTTGAAGCCCAAATACATTCGGTAGAAGTAAAAAGTTCAATGTAGGACTACACAATGCTCACATGACTTCATTGCCACCAACATTAAGCTTTCAGTCTTTATTTAAAAACATTTGACCTGAAAGTCCAAGTTGGAATAGTTAGGTGCGTTTCAAATCATGTACTTGTGCACGATTCTATGACGTTTTGTAGTATAAATAGTGCGAATAGTGTGTTCACACTGAAAATTCCAAAAAGAAAAATTGCACTTTAAATACCTGGATGATGCACTTAACCGTGCAATGACACTTGAACACATGACACTTCATGCACCCAACTGTCGCAGCTTTAATTACGTCGTGAAGGGGGAGAGGTTAACAGACTCTGATTATTAATAACAAAATAACCTTATATAATTCATACACTACATGGTTGAGTACATAGTGCATAAGTACATAGTGTATGTATAGTGTGCCATTTGGGATGCAGAAAATGTGAAAGCGACTAGTAATTAAATGCGTTTCCAAGCTAACAGGGAATGTTCTCAGAACGTTCTCTTAAAGTTATAAAAACGTTCTTCCGGTAACGTTAAAGTTATCCTGTCTTTAATGATGTTCTCAAAATGTTAGCATAAAAACATTATTTATACATTAGTTTGTGTGACATTTTTTTAAATGTAACTACTTGTTTCGGAATGTTCAGGGAACATTCAAACATTCCAATAATGTTTGAACAGAATGGAATATGTAACCAAGAAAAAAACTTTTTAAAACTGGTCATTTTAAATGTTCAGAGAACATTCAGGATAACGTGTTTATAACTACATGGGACCGTTAGTAAAACATATTTTCGTTAGCTGGGTCTATAGTCCCTATTTAGCCACTTGTGAGCACCCACCTTTTTTCAAGACAAGCAAAAGCCTAAAAAATGCAATGGGGTATTACTGATGAATTTTATGTCATAGAATGAAAAGTGAAACTATATCTTCAGCTTATTTTTTGAATTTAACCAAAATCCCATTAAAAAAAAACATTAAGGGAAACGGAAGTGCTAAACTGCAACTCGTTTTCAAGTTTTCACCAAATATACATCATCTCTGCAGCTCTTTATTATTATGCGGCTCTCTGGAATGCTGGATTGTGATTGGTCAGTCACGGCATTCTGCACTCAAATATTTTTGTATAAAATAAACATATTTCTCAATTAAATAGGATACAAAACCACCACCAAAAATGTAGACGTGATTTTATCTAAGATGAACTGATAGTGCCCTACTTTTTTATTTCTCTTAGATGTTCCCTCAGAAATACATGGATGCAAACAGACTAAAAGTTATATAGGTATTTCTAACTGTGCTTTTGATTTGCTTCAGATGTGTTTTGCAAAAAAAAAAACACTGCATAATGTGTTTGTGTTTACTAATGCTGGCAAACGCAACGGATTTTGACCGAACATCTCACGTCATTTAGCTCAAGGCAGTCCGGTTTTCTCTTTGAAGCAAACAATATAAAAGTCGTCCTATTTACAAAACAAGTGAATTACTGTCTGCTGAGGTGTGCGTCTGTCACTGGCTGCCGGTGACGCAGTTTACCTGATTCACACAGGTTAGTGTGGAATAGCATGCAGACTCTCGTATTTTACAGGCATGTCAGAAGTTGCTCTTTACATGCAGTCACACAGGTCTTGTCTACCTGTTTCAGCCCCTGTGGTCCACACACACACACACACTTATATAAGGGTTTCGTGTTGAGTTGGAAAAAAAGACCTCATTCGGGGGCACTCTGTAGAGGATACTTTACCTGCATATAAACAGGTGAAAAAAGTCTTTCCTGGCAGGAGGCGTGAAGTGGGGACAGCGCCAGGAAAGCTGTTTTAGATTCATCCAAAATTACTGGCTTTTGGCAGCGAGCGGCATACAGTACACAAAACAAATGTTCACATTTAATCTTACTGCTTTTTTTCCTCCGTCTCTCCCTCCCTCTCTCTCTCTCTCACATCGTCTAATCTCTCTACGAATCCAAGGACGTTTTATTGGACCGACTGTATCGGATTCTACATTGTCTGTTAAACACTAGTATGGGAGCGAAACGAGAATACGGCGATTATTGACATTTACATTTACAGACTTCACAGAATCTGCCCGCGAAAATGCTTCCAGATGTTTAAGTCTGTCAAAATTCTAAATCTTAATGCATCTTATTATGAACAATTAATTGGTCTAATGTGCATGCAATTATTATAATTCAACACATGTCTCAAAGATGCTGGTCTTATAGGGACAGTTCACCCAAAAATGAAAATTCTGTCTATATTTACTCACCTTCAAATTGTTCCAAACCTATGCCTGGCTTTCTTCTGCGGAACACACAAAAAAAAAAAGATATTTTGAAGAATGTAGGTTGACGGTAGCCATTGACTTCTATGGTACTTTTCTTCATACTATGGAAGTCAATGGGTACCGTTAAAAATGTCTTCTTTTGCGTTTAACAGATGAAAGAAATTAATACAGGTTTGGAACAATTTGGGGGCAAGTAAATGACAGAATTTTCATTTTTGGTTGATCTTTTCCTGTAGGTTGACGGCACCCATTGACTTAGCCTACATAATGCTTTTTTCCATACTATGGAAGTTAATGGGTACCATTTGCTCACCAACCTTCTTCAAAATATCTTCTTTTGTGATCAAAACATGAAAGGAACGAATACAGGGTTGGAACAATTTAAGGGCAAGTAAATGACAGAATTTTTTGGGTGAACTGTCCCTTTAAGTTTCGGACCGATCAATCGAACTAGAGCTGGCGTGGGACGGGTTAAACCAGAAAATATCCCCCCGTTGTTCTTCATCCCAGAATAAAGTCACATTCGGCAGCGTGGAGCGTCTTGGCTGCTTTTCCGTGGACTTCGCTCAGTTCTCTCCAGAAGTCATAAAGTATTATATCACACCATTTACTTTACGATTCAGACTCGCGCAGAACAGAACGTCAACTTTTTGTCACATTAATGCAACTTTTTTGTTCATGTAGTAATTATAAGCAGAGTTTGTTTCTTGAGATTATAGAGAATCAAAGCTCAGAGCCAGAGAGACGCTGCTCTGATACTTTAATGAAGATCTGAATATGAATATGAATGCACATGACAGACGAGTCTTTATGATATTACAGTCAAGTCTGAAGTATGCCAAGTGTAAATAAAGCTAAAAACCTAGTTTGGAAACCTTGACATAATGAAAGGTTTTATGCATTTAATGTGTTGTTAATAACAACAAATGGAATATATTTTCTTTCTATTTGAATTTTTATATCAATATGGTACAATATTATCCTATTTAAATCAACGTGATTAACCGAGTTAGGTCAAAAGTAATCTAAAAGTAATCAAAAATTAAATGCATGTAATTTGTGTAATGTGTAATTTTTTGTCATGTAATTTTGAATCGCAATTTATATATATATTTTTTTTGAGGTCTTGACGTTTCATTATATTAATATTGCTCAGAGGTTGCTATTTTATAGCTCAGGAGACTTAATGTTGTTCTGGGTTATATAGATATAGATATATTGATATAGATTTGATATAGATAGATACATTGATATAGAGGAAGAGTATGGATAAACCTGAGCAAAGTGTAAGACACTGTTGAGATCTCTTGTGAAATGCTTGAGGAGACACATCTGAGAATCATGAGACTTTAGTAAATGGACAAATGTAAAAAGGCCTGCAAATTGGTTTTGCATTTAATCTCAGGAGAAACATCTGAAATATTAAGGATATCCAATTTGTGATTTTTCTTTTCTATAAAGCTTGATATGGTTCTTCATATGAGAACTGAATTCTGTTACGGCAAAATAATGTGTTACATTGACACTGCATGCCAGCACATGAAGATCCAGACAGCTACAACAAATGACTTCACTTTCAGATGAACCTCTTCATCAAGATCCAATCTGATCTGCTCTGCTCTCAGACAGTGAGGATCAATGCAGCGCTGATTTACTGTCATCGCTATCAAACACACAACAACAACATACTGTATTTTCTGAGCCGTAGACTGGTGCACAGTATGGAGAGAAGCTTTCACTGAACTTCATTAGGATTCACACGTGCTTCATCAGAAATCTGTGAAAGCCAGTGGAAAAATTTACTAAAGAGATCTCTTTAATATATCTCAATCGTTTCTCCTCAACAGCAATGAGGCATTTGCTCGAGTCTCCTGCTTCTCAGATGTTTCTCCTGAGAAAGTGAGTAATCTCACATAAGCGTTGCAGAGGAAATCTCAACAATGTCTCAAACTGTGCTCAGATTTGCCAAGATACAAAAGTCTGCCATGGAAAGACTCAATATGAGCTCAAACATTTCTCATTAAACTCCACACAGAGCCAGTGATTCACATTTTTATACTCTTACTATGTGTGACCCTGGAGCACAAAACCAGTCTTAAGTGTCAATTTTTCGAAATTGAGATTTATACATCACATGAAAGATGAATGAATAATCTTTCCAGTGATGTATGGTTTCTTATGACTGCTTTTGTGCTCCAGGGTCACATATATCATAACTATTGACTCATTTGTGTCTGTTTTTTATTTCTCCTAAAATAAATCAACTGAGACAAAGTTGAAACTTAAAGGCGATCAAACTGTGTAAAAAGTGAAAAGTTCACTTATATCAAGTAGTTATTGCTACCTGATGTGATCCTAAAATCACTCGCTGGTGAATTACTATAGGTTGATTCAGTAATATTTCGGGATAAACTAAATAAAAAGTCAGAAATCTCAATATGAATGCAAACATTTCTCATTAAACGCTACACAGAGTGAATAATCTTTGTTCTAAAGCTCTATATTCTTACTGTATGACTACTGAATGTATAACTATTGATTCATTTGTCTGTTTTTATTTCTCCTAACAAAATAAATCAACTGAGAGAAAGCTGATACTTAAATGAGAGCAAACTGCAGTGCAAAAAGTGAAATGTGCCATTATATTAAAGAGTTATTGCTACCTTTATGTGATCCTAAAATGACTTGCTGGTGAATCAATGATTGACTCATTTGTGTCTGTTCTCATCTCTAACAAAATCTGTGTCTGTTCACAAAACAAATCAACTGAGGCTTAGTTGATACTTCATTGAGACCTAACCGCAGTGTAAAAAGTGCAGTTATGCAGCATTTCTTCTTGTTGGTAAATGAACTTTTGACTGATTTGTGCGTTATATTTCTCCTAATAAAACGAATCAACTGAGACCAAATTGATACTTGAACAAGATCAAACTGCAGTCAGAAAAGTAAAAAAAGTCAGTTATATTACTAAAGTTAGTGCCTTATGTGATCCTAAATGACTTGTTAGTGAATTTGATTCAGTAAATAATTAAGATACTACAATGTAAAGCAGATCAACTGTGAGAACTTCAAGTTTCTGGAGCTATAAATGAGAAACATCTCAGCAGTAAGACATCCATCTGGAGAAACAGACAACTACCAACTAAAAGAAAAAACATCAATATTTCACAAACACACTGCATTAAAAGTGAAAGATAAGAAAAATACTCACTGTAGTGATTCAGATGGCAGTCCACAAAGTTGCCTTAACAATCCATAAGGATATTTCTTCTGCTGCTCAAAATCTTTGGGTTTATTGTCCTTGAGTTTGTCTCGACGGCAGGTGAAAGATGCTGAGACTCAAGCTGAGTCTGAAGCTGTCTGGACTCGCTGAGCTCCTCTGCTGCTTGTGAAGCACATGAATGTTCAATATATATATATACGAGCTTCAGGGCTGCTTCTGACATCACTGAGTAGTCAACATTACCGCCTCACACACACAAGACATGCTGCATATGAAATGAGACGATGCCTCAACACACACACACACACACACACACACACATAAAGTGTGGGTTGTGGGGTTTTATATCCAACCGTATGCCAAAGTAACTCATATGTCTTTTTTTAAAACAAGAAAATCACATGTTATTCATTTTTCACAGTATTTTTTTGTGTGTGATTCACACCGGTTGGGAAAAAAATAAATCACACACAGGGGCACATACTTTCCCAGAAAACCTGCCCTGTCGCGTCACTGGTGCACGCAGCGATACCCAACACTGTTATTTCACTAGCTTAAACTTTTCTCAAGAACATTAATACTATCATTTAAAAGCCAAATGTGAAAACAGCCGAGGAGACGCAGCAGCCTCGATTGTCTCTGTGATGTGGCGTTAAACAGCGTGCCGTGATAATTAAGTCGGGCCCTCGTGTGGAGGAATGCGAGCGAGTGTGTGACTCAAGTTTTCAGCCCACTGTTGTGTGCTTAGCGTCACAGCTAATCTGAGAGAGAGCGAGCTGGTCTGAGCTGAGGTTGTGCTATGTTTAGTTGCGGACGCTGCTGGTGGTTTGGGCTTTACTGTGCTGGATCCTTCTCGCAGCCGCTGGCCCGTGCCATGTGTATATGACCTGCTAGCATTCCCTCGCTGACTGGGAAGGGCACCGCAAACACTAAAAACACCAGACGATTACAGTATTAGGGTCTGGACATAGTCTGTCTGGACAGAAATGAAGATTATCCGTGGTGTAGCTGCGGGCAGATTGTATGCGTTTCGCCGCAGGAGTTCATGAGTGATTTGTGGCATTGATAACAAGTGTTTGTTTACTTGTGGGTTTGGGGTCTTTATAGTTTTGCATAACCAGAATTTGATTTGCATAAAGTCTGGTTCACGTTGCAGTTTGTCCTGCCCATGAAGCATGTACTTGGGAAGGGTTTGCTTTGTTTATAGGCGCGCAAGTTGGGTCTGATAGGGTCAAAATGAATGCCACATGCTTATAATAAACATAACATTAGTTAATTGCATTAGTTAACTTGAACTAATAATGAAAAAGACTTCTAAAGCATTTATTTATCTTCGTTTCATGTCAATTTCAACATAAAATCAAGACTTGTATCTGTTGATATTATTTAATGGACCTGAACTAACAAGTCAAGTCAAGTTGTCAAGTTGAGCTTTATTGTCATTCTGCTGCATGTGGGGACATACAGTGGAACGAAATGTCGTGCCTCACAGGACCACGGTGTTACATAAATACAGGCATACAACAATGAAGTAAAAACAGTAAAAACCTATACAGTAAAGCAGTAAAAACCTGTACACAACTAACCTACTGACTGATTTTGATTATAAATATACTATATATATACAGTATATAAATGTTTACCTATACATAAGTTAAAAAAAATACAGACTATACGGATGCTTCACATAAACACTGTACCTATACACAGCTAACCTACTGACAGATTTTGACTATGAATATACTATATATAAATGTTTACCTATGCATAAATTAAAAAATAAATAAAATAAAATAAAAAAAAATAAAAAAAAAATAAAATAAAATAAAATACAGACTATACGGGACAGGTTGTTAGTGCCACACCATTCAGCCAGCTTTGCCACAGTTCATGATAGTAACATGAACTATCATTTAATATTTGTATTTTTATTAAAGGGAAAGTTCACCCAAAAATGAATTTACTCACCTTCAAGTTGTTCCAAACCTGTATGAATTTCTTTCGTCTGCTAAACACAGAAGGTATTTCGAAGAATGTGGGTAATCGAAAAGGTTGACGGTAGCCATTGACTTTCAATGACTTGAATTCAATGGCTACCATTAACGGTTTGTTTACCTACATTCTTCAAAATATGAGTAAATTATGACAGAATTTTCATTTTTGGGTGAACTATCCCTTTGACTAATGTTAACAAAGATTAATAATGTATTAATTAACGGGAACTTGTTATAAAGAGTTACCAATGCAACTAATCATATGAGCGTCACACAGATGAATCCCAGCAAACGTTCCTCTAATGTTTGCACATGGTTTGAGTTTGATTTTGGGTTTTTTGGTAACCAATTGTGACCCTGGAGCACAAAACTATTCATAAGGGTCAATTTTTTGAAATTGAGATGTATACATCATCTGAAAGCTGAATAAATAATGATGCATCGATGTATGGTTTTTTAGGATAGAACAATATTTGGCCGAAATACAACTATTTGAAAATCTGGAATCTGAGGGTGCAAAAAAATCAAAATATTGAGAAAATCATCTTTAAAGTTGTCCAAATGAAGTTCTTAGCAATGCATATTACTAATCAAAAATTAAGTTTTGATATATTTACGGTAGGAAATTTACTAAATATCTTCATGGAACATGATCTTTACTTAATATCCTAATGATTTTTGGCATAAAAGAAAAATGGATAATTTTGACCCATACAATGTATTTTTGGCTATTGCTACAAATATACCCCAGCGGCTTAAGACTGCTTTTGTGCTCCAGGGTCACAATGTTCTAGGAACGTTCTGTGAAGGCTCTATTGTTTGTAACCATTAACGAACATTGCAAGGAGGCAACCTAAAAAGAACACATACAGCACATTGCCTAAATGTTATTTTTAGGTTTTATTTTTATGATCATAACCTAACCTTCCTAGAATGTGCATGGGAGGTTTTTCATGACAACCTAATGAGAACGTACAAACATGGAATGTTCCCCCAAGGTTTGCACATGGTTCTTGTTTTGTTTTTTGGAACAAATTCTTAATGTTCTATGAACATGCTCTTAAGGTTCTACAGTTTGTGATTATGAGAACTTACACAGAACATGCTCTATTATGGTTAATCTATAAACTAATTGGTTCTGGGAACCAAAAACTGTTGGATTCTAGGCTTCTGCCTTTCACTGCTAAATGGATCAGACATCCAGAGGACAAGCAGTTCTACATAATTTAGTTGTATGTGCTGAGCAGCTCAGTCTAAAGACCATGCAAAGAGATTCTTTCATCTGAAGAAGATATTTCAACGATTGCAGAGAAACAAACAGTTGGCGGTAGCCACTGACTTCTGCAGCATGGAAAAACAAAACAAAACATGGAAGTCAATGGCTACCGGCAAATGTTTGGTTACCAATATTCTTCAAAATATCTTCTTTTGTGTTCAACACAAAACAGAAACTCATTCAAGCTTTGAACAGCATGATGGTGAGCAAATGAATTTTCACTTTGGGTGAAGTATTTTTCATTTACAGTTTAGTCATAAACAGTGACAAGACCGATAGCATTTGACATTGACTTCAAACCTGGTAAAACATGATATCAAGAGGTAAATAATGGGTTTTCAAAAGTGCAAATGAATTCTGAAACCTCGCAAACAATAATCAATAAATCAAATAAATCATTAATACTACTGTATGGATTTAGAAACATTGTGCACAAGTCGGATTGTTACTGTGCTTTTGTTTTTTGGAGTTTGACATGACCATGAATTGTAATTGATTTTTGGGTGAACTATTTCTGGCACAGGACTCTGTTATTATGACATGTTTAGGACTCAAAGTTATTGTAACAAGTGCATTTGGACTGTTGAAGCAGCAGGCATGGCCCGAATCAGGAGATTTCTTGAGGTCCAGTGCTGGTGCTGTGTGGTCCGTCTCGAGTGCCAGCGAAACACTTCTCAAACACTTCACACTTTGATCTGAAACTTTCATACCTGCTTCTTCCTCAGGATGTGACTGGAAATACATCCACCTGGCAGTGATGGTGGGATTTTGTATGTATGTACGTACAGCGCCGTTCCACTTTCTTTCCAGACGAAACACTTAAGAGCAATCTTGATCCGGAGGTCAGCCGAATTCCTCAGCTCTTTTTCTTCTTCGGAGGTAAATGGCTGTGGTTTCTGTGGAAGGCAGGTATTTTATACCCATACCAGGCATCCCACTTTAAACACATCCGTCTCTTTGAAGGCACGAAAAAGAAGATGGATGTTATGGGGTCAGTCCAGGGCCTTCCATCACATGTTCCTCTGCTCGCAGGTCCAACAGAAACGACGGCTACTTTAATAATCAAACACTCGCAGGGCAAGTGAATGAGTTCGTTCTCCTGTTGGCTGGCATGAGAAAGTCAAGCAGATGCTCTTTCAGACTGACAGAAAGACAAACTGCTAAGAAAAATCTCAGGACGCCAACAAATAATCACAGATTTAAGGTACAAACAACATTGGACCCCATTGACTTTCATTGTATGGCAAAAACAGACATTTTCTAAATAATGGTGAACTGTTCCTTTAACACCACATTAATTCTCATTTTTCCCAGAAACTGAAAAAAAAAACCTGCCGTTCAAAGTTTTGGGGTCGGTTCATTTTTTCTTTCTTTAAAAAAAAAAAAAAATAATAATAATTTTATTCAGCAGTTAAATTGATAAAAACATTTTTTTGGAATAAATGCTGTGTATAATAACTTTTAATCTATCAAAGAATCCTGAAAAAGTTTTCACATGTTCCAAAATAAAATGAAGTAGCACAACTGTTTTCAACATTGATAATAATCAGAAATGTTTCTTGAGCAGCAAATCATCATATTAGAATGATTTCTGAAGATCATCAATCTACACTGAAGACTGGAGTAATGATGCTGAAAATTCAGCTTTGCATCACAGGAATAAATTATATTTTAAAGTATATTAAAATAGAAAACTGTTATTTTAAGTTGCAATAATATTTCACAATATTACAGCTTTTTCTGTATTTTTGATCAAATAAATACGGTCTTGATGAGAACAAGAAACCTCTTTAAAAACATAAAAAATCTTACCTATCCCAAACTTTTGAAAGGCAATGTAAATCGAAGAAACTTGTAACCAACTTGTCCGATTCCATTGGAAACCGAGGAAAACTCTTTCATAACCGTATAACACATGCAAAGTTACACTCGACTGGAAAAATTAATTAGCAAGATTTCATATTGCTCATCAAAGCGTCGCAAATAGCTGAAAGAAGATGCAATATGTTGCACATTTAACAGACTCTCTGCTTTATTACAGCAGCATTGAGCCGAACTGTACAGTTAAAATGCTTCCACATGTGTGCATTCACAGTTTGTTGTGGAGACAGAGCTGAAATAGACAGATATGGAACGCATTTTAGCGAACTACAATAAGAAGCCTCTTTGAAGGGCCGTAATTAAGACCAGTCTGTGCTAACTGAATTAGCCCAAGATGCTCCTGATGCCCACTACAAAGAGGAAGTTGTCACTTTAGATGTATTTTAATCGCAGTAATAAAAAACAAATAACAGTCTAGTGCAGGGGTGGCGAACGTCGGTCCTGGAGAGCCGCAGCCCTGCAGAGGTTTGCTTCAACCCTAATCAAACACACCTGAACAAGCTAATCAAGGTCTGAAGGGTTACTAGGAAGCTACAGGCAGGGGAGTTTTTATTAGGGTTGGAGCTGAGCTCTGCCGGACTGCGGCTCTCTAGGACCGGAGTTCGTCACCCCTGTGATATTATATAAATATGGAAATTACAAAAATACACAACAAAAATAAAAAAATAAACTAAATTAAAATGACTGAATTTAAATGAAAATTGAAAAATATAAGAATAAAAATAAATTCAAAAGATTCAAAAGAAAAATTATAATAGGATCTTAAAGGTGACATATCATGAAAATCTGACTTTTCCAGGTTTTAAGTGCTATAATCAGGTCCCCGGTGCATCTACCAACCAAGGAAACGTGATAAAGATTAACCCAGGAAGCTACAGGCAGGTGAGTTTTAATTAGGGTTGTTGCTGAACTCTGCAGGGCTCGAACCGGAGTTCGCCACCCCTGCACTAAACTCTAGTGGAAAAATAGTGGTGTTAAAAGTATATTTGACGGGTTAAGCTGTTTAGTTAACTAAAACTAAAATCATAAAAAAACATTTTTGAAATAATAGAAATAAAAAAATATTACCAGTTAAAATAAACATTAAGATAAATCGTGATTAATCGTATCCAAAATAAAAGTTTTTGTTCACATAAGATATGTGTGTACTGTGTATATTTATTATGTATATATAAAAGCACACACATACTGTATATATTTTGAAAATATTTACATGTATATATTTATATTTATATAATTTATATTATATATAAAT
>NW_015549605.1:6876283-6876469 GCF_001515605.1 Sinocyclocheilus anshuiensis
CGCTCCCTTGGTGACGTTGCAAAGGGATCTCATTATATTATATTATTACCGCCCCTTAATCTGTAAGTTTACACCCACAGCGCCATCATTTGATTTCGCAAGCAAACAGTTCTAATGCCATGGTGAAAGTTTGAGCAAAGCATGCTAACTGTTCTGTGTTTGGCTGCACAGACGAGCACAGAACAT
>NW_015549605.1:6876526-6885075 GCF_001515605.1 Sinocyclocheilus anshuiensis
CTCACATGCTGTGACAGCCGCTTTCTGTGCGTGTGCTTCAGATGTGTGCTCGCAGAAAACCGTATATCAGAAGTTAAACTCATATGGTTTAAAACACATGATTTCAGCGTGATAAACATGATAATCAGAACCAAAACAGATGTTTTTAGCAGGTACGAGCTGTAATGGCGCAGCTCTATTCTGGAAAAGGGGGCGGAGAGCAGCAGCTCATTTGCATTTAAAGAGACAGGCCCGAAAAACAGCGTGTTTCTGCTTCCACTCAAAATAGGCATTTTCAAAATGATATAATAAATGATCTGTGGAGTATTTTGAGCTGAAACTTCACAAACACATTCTGGGGACACCAGAGACTTATATTACATATTGTAAAAAGGGGCATAATATGTCTCCTTTAATGACACTGGTTGTGGCATGTAAAAGTGATATTTAATCCAAAAATCTAATTCTTTCATAATTTACTCACCTTTATGGCAATCCAGTCCTTTACCAAACAATAAAATTCAGGGGGTCCAAAAACAACATTGGGGCCTCATTGCCATAAAACAATGATGTTAACAGCACCAAATATAATCACTGATTTTGATGCATGAGTTACAACAAATGTGAAGATTTTTAGTGAATAAAGACCTACATTTTGGCGTATGAAGAGATGCTGATATAACAGGAGTCAAATGGACTTATTTTATGGCACTTGTTTATTTACAGCATACTTTGTGTGTAAATGCACTGCGTGAACTTTCTGCTCAGCGTTTTTATGTTCCACATTCAAAAATTCAAACAGGCCTAGAATGTAATGAAGATGAATAACTAATGACAGAAAGTTAATTTTTCTGTGAACTACCCCTTTAATGTTTCTGTAGAAAAACCCCTCATGCAGCCAAACGTACAGGAGCAAATCTTATTTTGAAATTTCATGGTTTGCAACCACTTCCAAGAATCTCAAACCCCTCCTGAATCTGTAGTCCTTTCCACTCGACCCAGATACAGTCTGCAGCGTTTCTAAACCTCCACGCATGGAGCTGATGCCTGTAATTAATTAGTGGAGTTCGCTCTTGCTATTAATAGTGGCGAGATGTGTCTGATTTGCTCTGTGTGGCAGCGAGTCGACAGCAGAAAGCCATCCAGGACTGAGCTTCTCATGTAGAGCCAGCCATTCAGCAACACTTTCTCTCTCTCTCCATACTGCTCGTATCTGGCTCGTCTCACGGATAATGTAATAGTGCATTTATTGTGCATTGTTTGCTGCATGTCGGCATGAATTTCACAAACACTGTAAATATCGCTTGGAGAGGCTCTGAAGCGCTCGTTATATTAATAGCGTACTAGTAGCCAAGTCAAGCATCACTATTACTATTGCTTATATTAGCCCTCATATGCATTCAAAATCTGTGTGCTATTATCGTGAAGAATTCTTTATTTTATAAAGATATGAATCCATACATATACATATGGATGAGTAATTTTATTTGAACAGATCATTGTATGCAATTTATATGAACATACAGTATAACCTAAGAATTACCAGTATTAACCTCACTGGAATAAATCAATTTGAATAAATTACTTTGAATTTATAACTCGTGATTGCTCAACAACAGTCCAAATTTATGAAACCTAAATATTTGTATCACTCTGAAAGGTTGAAAAAAAAAATTTGTGTGCATAAACTTTCATTTTTAAATGAAAAATGTGATTCATGTCGCATTGGTTCTTCAGTTGGCAACCACATTTATGTTCATCAACAAAATTCAGTCCCAAAAGTGTGTGAGATCTGGGGAAAAGGCTAAATATATTTTTTATTTTTTTAAAGATTTTTTCACAAATTTAACATCAGATAAGATGATTTACAAAAAGTATTTTTGACATATAATCATCCATACAAACCCGGGTTTAAAATGACATGAATGTTTTAAATGGTTATATCTCTTAAAAAATTATTGTAAAAAAAAAAATAAAAATAAATTATGTGTATTTTATGGGTCTTACAGCACTTGCAAAGTTTAACTCCCTTACTAAAAACTATGAATTTTCTAGAAAATATTTTAGGTCTTTTCCAGGTCAAAACGGACTTGAATGCATTATGAGGGTTAAAGTTTAGAGATTTGAACAAACCCTTTATTCCAAGGCCTAAGATACTTCAAACTGAACTTAAAGGCACAATATGTAAGATTTTTTTATTAAAATATCCAAAAACCACTAGAACAGTGTTATATATTTTGCTGACTTGTGTACTTACAGTATCCCAAATGTTTCGAAGAATGTATAAATCCAGAGAAATAAGCAATTTTAACTAGTGACACGGAGCGTGTCCATAGTGTCATTGTGTCGCCTGCTAATGACGTCATAACCCCTCGATTTCCGGTTTAGTTTTGTAGAAAACATGGAAACACCAAAGACGCTTTAATATGTTGTGTGTTTTATTAGACTGGTGACGACCGCACAGAGTAGACCGGAAGCAGCGGAAGCGCTCGACTGTGGCATAATAAAAGCTCCGCTGCTTTCCAGCCGTGTGTCGCGCTCGTTCAGCACCTCGTTTCGCTTCGACGGCTTTCAGCCTCACCCTGCTTCATTCTACTACGTTAATAAATCATTAGCTCATCCATGAACATGATTTCTGCCCGAGTCCTGTCGGATTGCATCGGCTGTGGGGATGAAGACCACAACTCCCATGATTCCACACTCAGTCACGGCGCCATCAAACTACGCCTTTGTTTCTTTGTTTGTTTTGAATACACGCCCTCTAGCGGTGAAAATTACATATTCAACTCAAATCTTAAATATGCAAACGCAGAGCCACAGCAGATCTTTTTTTCTGGTGTTGGGAACTACACCCAAAAACATGTAGAGCGGGACCTGCTTCTATGCAAAGACTGTTGATTGGATGTTGAAATGTGGGCATGGCACTCAAAAGCGGAGGCAGATGAACACTAGATTGCAGGGGCGGAGTCTGTTTTCATTAAAAAATTATGAGTTCAGAAAAATTAAACATGCATTATGAATTGTTTCACGATAACATGCAAAAAAGGTGAATATTCAGTTATGCTGACTTGGTTGTAACAAACCTCATTACTCGATAATGCAATATAGTTCAATGTATTCAAATGCACCTGACATTAAAGCAGATGTGTTATTATTTCTGCAATCTGTAACAGGCACAAAACTGAGCTTGTGTAAGTATATGTATATTAATGTATGTTAAATCACCCATCATTATTTGTGGAAAAGATTTGTGAAATGATAAATGTATGTTGGTTTAAAAATGTTTTTCAAGTTGAAAAGCAAAGTGATATCGGGTATTAGGCTGTTTTGTGAAAAAAAAAAAAGAGTTTTTGGCAGAAAAATATTTATATATTTATATAATATTTATATTGCCAAACTTGTATTCCCTTTGAATTAACCTTATTTTTCTGACCCCATTGGCAGATACTTTTTCTTGTTTTAAGCATAAAGTCACTTAATTTTTATGCTTTTTGTTGGAATTTTGACAACTGTATTGGACAGCAAAAATACTAAGTGGAACCCACATTATCTTCAGAAAATGAACAAATCGAGAAAATGACTTTAACTGATTTGGCAGAACTGCGGGATTATTAATGCATTCGCTGAAAATGTCACAGGCCTCGTTCTTCACTGTGAGCTTTCCAGAGCTTCGTGGGAGGAAAACAGAACAATAACGCTGTTTAGTTCCAGAACACAGTCATGAGACGCTCTCTGTGTGGCCCACTTTAAAAACGTTTTGCATGAAGCTTCCCATAAGAAAGAAAATTCACAAATGAGGCCTCCTAAATATCTCACTTATTGCCTATAAACAGAAACCAGGATTAAATAGAGAGAAAGTGATGCTGAAAGAGATGTTTCTCCTGAGAAAATGACCCCAGTGAGTTTAAGAAGAGATCTCAACAAAGTGTTGTACTGTACTCAGATTAAAAGTCTAAAAACAAACGTCAGATATCGCAATATGAGTTCATCAAATTATCTGAGCTGCTTTCTACATTGATTTTATAGCTATATATACTATTAATCACAAAGTTTCGGATTTGACGTGAAAGCTTAGCGCATGCTTACAGCCGAACGCATTGTGTATTGTTGTAGTGATGCGACAAGCTAAGCTTTTCAAAACGCTGAATCATTTGTACCAATTGCTTTGAAAAATTATTCAGTAGCTGCTTTCACACATACAGTCTTTACTGTTAAATTACCGGTAAATTACTGTTAAGAGATCATGCGAACAGGACCTTTTCCAAAAATACCGGTAAATTGTTGTAAAAGTTGTAACATTACAAGTAAATTACAAGTAATGTGCTCTGTATGAACGCAGAACGAGATTATGAGAACGTGTTGGCGTAGAACGCGTCATTACATGGCTACAAATATATAAAACGTATTCCTATTTTGACTTTATATCTCAAGTGATGCTCACTATAGTGTTAATGACAATCTGTAATTTGCATTGTTGCACTGTTGTAACATTGTAAAGTGAATAAATGTTTTGTTTTGAGATGCCTGTTTACTGGTTCATTACATTATTGTAGAAAAATGTAGAAATATTCAAATACAGATTGAATGCATTTTGAAAATAAAAAATGTGGCTTATAAGGATAAATTGGTAAATATTACTTTAAAAACAACAAGGTTTATGTTTGATGAACTTAAAACTATAGTTTGTAAATTGAAAAAGAAAACCACTGAGAGTTGCCATTACTTAAGAGTTCAAGTTGGAAACATGTAAAGTCTAATAGAACAAACAAGAATAAAATGAGTTCAAAATACTTAATAAAACTGAGGCAACTATTTGCATCAGCTTTTTGAGTATATATATATATATTTTTTTTTTACAGTGTAAATAACGCAATTCTGGCTTTATATCTCGCAAACCTGACTTTACATATCGTGATTCTGACTTTATATCTCGCAATTCTGAGTTTAAATATCATGATTTTGACTTTATATCTCGCAATTCTTACTTTACATATCGCAGTTCTGACTTTTATCTCAGAATTCTGAGTTTACATCTCGTAATTCTGAGTTTAAATCTCGCTATTCATTTTTTTCCCCATCACGGAATAAAAAGGGACTTTTTAACTTTTCATCTCACGATTCTGACTTTTCTTCTCAGAGTTTATATCACACAATTTTGAGTTTATATCTCACAATTCTATTTTTTTTTCTTTTCATTGCCAAAAAAGGGAATTGTGAGATATAAACCCAGAATTGCCAGAAAAAGTTTTTTTTTAAACACATGGTGGAAACAAACTTCCATGCATTTGACTCGGTTTTAGGAAGAGCAGGTTTATACAGAAGTAAAATATAACCCACACCGTAAAAAAAAAAAAAAAATAGTTTCAACTTAAAATAATTTGCTACCTCACTAACTAAAAATTTGAAGCTTAGTCAACTTGAAATTTTACGTTACTTAATGTTAAGTGACAACTTGGATATTTTAGTTGACTAAATGTACAAATTTTTACATCAGCGGGGTAACAAATTATTTTAATTTGAAACAATTATTTTTTTACAGTGCAGATATATAATAGAAAAACCTCTGAGCAATAACATTTTCCTCTTTCTTTGAGAATAGGCCTAGATGTTAGCATGTAGATGCTCTCTGCAAGCATGCCGACTGTAATATGTGCGTGTGCACAGGGGATTCCTTGCATGCTGGATAATGCTGTAATGACAGGGAACAGCGCTGTGTTTGTGTGTGCGTGTGGCTGCTGTGGTTGCTGTTTCACAGCTCAGAGTCTTTCACTGGCCAGCGTTTCCACCGCCATCACTGACGCATGCCATCTTTCCCCCCGTCGCTCCGGAGGAGAGGACTGAGCTGTAAATGTCACATCTGTCTGAAATAGAGTAAAGCCTTTATCGAGATGAGTCACTCACGCCTCCGCCACTCTTTATGACAAAAAATGTTAAATTTGTGTGCGTGGCATTTGAACTGACTTATTTCGATAGAAGTGATCATGGGTCACAACAAATCCACAGAGACTTTGAACTGGACCTGTAGCACTAGAAACACACTTTACGCAAATACAGACGTAAATGCCAAAGCAGTTCAAGCCGGTATTTTAGTTCTAGTTTTAGTTTTAGTTCGGGTTATTTTAGTATGTTAAACTAAATGAAAATAGGAAAAATCTAAATGAAAAAAAAAAATAAGTTTACGTTTTTCACATTGTATCTCATTTTATTTCAAGCAACAATATATATATTATTATATTATATTATATAATATATTATAAAATATATTTTATTATTATTTTTTTTAATCACAATTTTGAATTTAAAATTTCTGTGTAATTTGAGTAAGTTTTAATAGTCCATAATTAGTTTTTATTTAGTTTAGAAAAATGTGTGTAATCTTTGGAAAATGGCTAGTTTTAGAGCCTGTTGACCAAGAACTAACTATAACTATTATGTTATGTTTATTATAAACGCACGCTGCAGTTTTTTCATCTGTCGCTTTAAATGCTTGAGCTTATTAAATTCGAATCAATGGAATCTGATTGGCTCAAAGTTTGGGGAAATAAATGGTTCTGAAAGTGATTCTAACGATATCGTTGCTCTGTATCGTTAATATTATAGTTGTGTGAACTAGTTATGATACACAAGAGAGGAGTGTGAACCAGATCCTCAGTGAAGTGCATGAATGAATGTCTTCTTCTCAAGGCACAAACTTCCATCAGTCATTTTATACTGAGAGAACAGGATCACTTCCACTAACTGGGCCTCCAAAAGTTAATCTGTCACATCTATTAGAATAAATGAGGTGAAAAATGGCCTCTAACAGCAGCGTGCAGACATGCGTTTAGACATACTCGACACCTGAGACCAGTTTCCAGCTTCTATTGGATGGAGCGTCTCAGTGCAGCGGCCTGTATTCACATCAGGAGAAACAGCGACTGAAGTCTGTACACCTGAAAGACAATACAATCATTCATGCGCTTTACTGTGTAATTGTATTTACACTGCCCTGCATCATAAGTGCTGAATGAAATCCAATACTAATTCTAGGCTGCTGATTCCAAAAGCAGAGTCTGTTTTTTCACTTTCTCACTAAATATGTGCATTTTGCTTTTGAGAATCATTTGTAAGGTGAATTAGTCTCGAATTTTCCCTTAATCAGCAGAAAAACTCTTTTTTGATTGTCAATTCTTGCCACATTTTCACATGCATGGCTTTATTTTATGCCTAATTCAGATTTCATGATATGAATTGTCCACTCTAAACCAAAACTTTTGATGTTTGACTGCTTTTCTTATTTTGATATCATTTTCTCAGTCATGTCAAAATAATATTGCATTAAAAAAAACAAGTAAAAAAATAATTACATGTAAATTAAATCTTGGTTTATACACAATCAAAATGAATATATATATATATTCATTTTGATTGTGTATAAACCAAACATATACACACACACACACACACATATATATATATATATATATATATATACAATGATTTATACCATGGTCTGTCTGAATACTTGATTCTGTTTGGCTGGCAGGTCAAAAAAAAACGTTTAATGCACAGGTAATGCCAAGTCAGTTTAATAACCGTTCTATTATGATGATTCTATTATTTAATTCATGCACACATGTAAATGGAATATATATATATATATTTACATTTTTATTGATATTTTTGATATTATTGAGATTTTAGCATCATCAAATTAACTAAATTAGGCCTTTTTGCCAAAAACAAAACAAAAAGGAAGGCATGTGTGATATGTTACGATGCAAACTTTTAAACGTGATGTGAAAGGGTTTTCATGTCAAAATTGCACTATATGGATTTCAGCATGGACTCATGAGGGTCACGCAGCCTTTAGGGTGTCAAAGCGTAACCCACTCTCATCTGTCTCTCTCGCTCTGTCTGTCTAACGCTCCAGGCCGTGATTACGCTAAACCTCAGCCATCACCACAAACGCCCAACGCTCTGCCAACAAACAGCTCTGTCAGTCTGCCCTACTGTAAGAGCACTGACGAGGACGGGATCCCGTGCTGATGTCATGGGCACTCATTTGGACCCGACTCAGACCTCTGATGGACTGCCACGGGGTAGCCACGGGCTAAAAAAGGGACGCTTATACATGTTTGGGAGCCGTGCTGAATGTTGTGTGGATAAATGTGGGCTCTTGTGACTCACACTGATTCTAACACTGGAAACGCATCATCTGCCGTCTCTTTCAGACGTCTGCCAAGAATATCAGGGAGAATCTCATCCAGACATGTCTCGGTCATACCATCCACAAACTAAATATAGAAATAATATAAATAATAATTTGTATAAAAAAAGAACATTGTCTTTTTTATGTTATACATATACAGACAAATGATTAAATCAGAGTTGGGGGCAAAGTAGGCCTCATGGTTATCAGAAAAAAAGGCACATTTTTACTTTTATGTATTACAGCCAGTTATGTATTTATGTGCTGTTATTAGTGTTATTGGTGTTTAATTGAACTGTAACTGTATTTAACTGAAAAGGTGTTTTGCAAGACAACTTTGGAAGAAATTCCAACAATAAAAGTGTGACTGAAAATTAAA
>NW_015549605.1:6885600-6886385 GCF_001515605.1 Sinocyclocheilus anshuiensis
TATATATATATATATATACTGTATATATAGTATAATATAATATAATATAATATATAGTTATTCATTTATTTCAAATAAGCCAAATTTCAACTAAATTTCCACTAACATAATATTTTTTTAATTAATTACACGATATGATGAGTCACAATTGAATTGCATATCAATATTTGCTGAGGAAAATCCCCCTATTGACTTTATTGTGACATTGAAAAGACATAACAAAGAGTGGAAGTTAATAAGAAGTTAAAAATTACTTCCATTCTTTAATTGCATAATTGGTATTTTAAAAGTATTTTTGAAATGATTTCATGTTCACGTTCATTCTCACAGTTTATGGCTCATGTTTTCAGTAAAAATGACTGTGTGTAGGTGTGTTTATTTATGTGTGTGTGTGGGTATTTGTTTTCTGTGTGCATGTAGAGTGTGTGTGGGTTTGTGTGGGTGTCATGACTGTGGTGATGGTTTGAAACAGATAGATTTCATTTCATGACACCGCAGAGGAAAAGCATATCAATATGTCAGCTTTCTCCCTCTCTCTGGTACAGATTAAATATGGATTCATTCAGGGTCAGGTGTGAGTCTGTAGTGTAGTGTATAAAATTATTTAAATATTTTTAATCATAAATAACCCAAATTTCACCTTAATTTCCATTACAGTTTTTTATTGAATGAATTACATGATATAATAATTATTCAAAATTAAATTACAATTAATTGCATATTAATATTTGCTGATATAATATAATATAATATAATATAATATAATATAATATAATATAATATAA
>NW_015549605.1:6886395-6904102 GCF_001515605.1 Sinocyclocheilus anshuiensis
GATTGCTCGTTTTATTTCCAAAATTGAGATGTTTTTTCCATTGCAAATTTATTTTCATAATGATTAAGAATTGTCCCTTCTATAATATAATTACTGTAATATAATAAAATATAATAATTTAATCCCTTACTATAATATAATAATTGTACAAATAAAAAAAAACAGTCGGATTAAGAGAAGCCGCTTTCATTTGTTGTGCTGACTGGGGAATTTAAAGCGTCTGGTGCCAAATAAAATCCACCATGACAGCATAATGCAGCAGAGTGTGTGATGTAGTGTGTACTGCAGTCTTTGAGGGTCTCTTCAGCACACACACATGCTCTCTGAACAGATATCAGACACACACAGCTGTGTTCAATTGCAGCGGATGGATGGAGGGTGGGGGGCGCTGATGGTCGAAGCACCAGCAAGACGATCTGTTTTTCCGTGAAGACGCCCAGTGTCAACAGACTGCCTGTCTCTCCCACACACACAAAGCAGCCACTTCATATGAATTATTAGTGGAGTTTACTAAGTCAAGCATCACTATTACTATTGCCCATACTTGAGGTTAGGGGTTTGGGGGGGAGGGGGTGTGGAGACTGGATTTGGGACATATTTTGTCCCGTACAATTTGTACTATGGACATGTGTGCTATTACATTTCTAAGCAAGTGACTCGAAGAAGTGAAAAACTGCATTACCCATAATGCTGTACAGAAATCCACCAATCAGAGAGTTGCAATGAACGCTGAGCTCCACCCACTCCCATGAAGCACCGCGAATGATATAATCGAATCAGCCTTGCTACACTCCCAAAACACTTAAATATTAATATATATATACGCATATTTTGCAATAAACCTAAAACATATTGTTTCTATACAAATCAACAACTTTAAATGACTAGTTTTATATTTATTTCATTGTCTTTAATTTGTCAATCGCTGGAACCAGCACAGCTGAAACAGTAGTCACATATCTGGCAACCTTTGTTGACAGAAATGAAAAATGTAAACTTACTTTATTTCAGCTACTTAATAGATAAGTTCACTTCCAGAATAACATTTTTCTGATAATTTACTCACCCCCATGTCATCCAAAACATGTTCATGTCTTTCTTTCTTCAGTCGCAAAGAAATTAAGTTTTATGAGGAAAACATTCCAGGATTTTTCTCCATATAGTGGACTTCAATGGTGGCCAACGATTTGAACGTCGAAATACAGTTTCAATGCAGCTTCAAAGAGCTCCACACGATCCCAGCCAAGGAATAAGAGTCTTATCTAGCCAAACGATCGGTCATTTTCTGAAAAAAATTATATTTTATTATATTTTAACCACAAATGCTCGGCTAGCATTAGCTCTGCGATGCGCATGCATGTCTTTATTAGGTGATGTTGGAAAGGTCACGCATGACGTACATTGTAAAAAATGATTGTGATTTTAACAGTAAAAGACTGTAAAAATGCTACAGTAAAACCCTTGTGTGAATGACACTGAGCACCTTCTATGTACAGTATATATATTAGTATTTCCCTTCTCAGCTTTTGGAAGAGCTGTTTGTGATGAGCTTTGATTCATCATGTGACTTTCTCATCACCACCTGTTTTTGGTGGTTATCAGTGCATTACAATGGTTCAAAACAGATATTAGTACTTCAATATGCTGGTTTATTAACATTACATCAGTTAATGAAATACGTTTTTTTTATTTATTGTGAATTTAAGTTAAGTCTGTAAAACCTAAAATGTTTCTACCATATTTTTAATGGGGAAGTTCTGGTAACCACAGCTGCCGGTATTTTACCGTAAATGTCACAGATTTTTTTTTACAGTGTAGGCGGAAGCACTGACCCAGTGTTTACAAAGCAAAAAAAGTCATTGCCCTTTACAAAAAGGGTAAAGCATTGATGTCAGATGATTTTAAAGTTGGAGGAGAAAATTAGATGGAGTTTTTAACCGAAGAAATAACCTCGCGTGACCTTCCAACATGATTATGTTATGTGTGAAGACACGCATCGCAGAGCTAGAGCAAGCCCAGCATTTGTGGCTTTTTTTTCAGAAAATGACTGATCGTTTGGCTAGATAAGACCCTTATTCCTTGGCTGGGATCGTGTGGAGCTCTTTGAAGCTGCACTGAAACTGTATTTCGACGTTCAAATCATTGGCTACCATTGAAGTCCACTATATGGAGAAAAATCCTGGAATGTTTTCCTCAAAAAACTTAATTTCTTTGCGACTGAAGAAAGAAAGACATGAACATCTTGGATGACACGGGGGTGAGTAAATTATCAGGAAATTTTTATTCTGGAAGTGAACTTATCCTTTAAGAAGGCAATGTTTCTCATTTTAATTTGATGTACTAAAATAATTAAAACAAATAAAAATCGATAATTAATTTTTTTTTAAATATTTGATATTTTCAAATATATGTATATATATATATATATTTTTTTTTTTAATTCTAAATAAACTAAATTACTAAAACTTTGATTAAAATGAAAACAGACAATATAAAAACAAAAACTCAAAATATGAATCAAAATTATAATAGTGCCTTGATTTAGAACTTGATTCACACTGTCTTCTATTCACACTGAAAAACAAACGAATAAAAAAACAGAATTCAGAAACACATCAGCAGTCTCTTTCTTGTTTTTATGACAATTACCATTTGATATTTTCAAATATATGTATATATATATATATTTTTTTTTTTTAAATTCTAAATAAACTAAATTACTAAAACTTTGATTAAAATGAAAACAGACAATATAAAAACAAAAACTCAAAATATGAATCAAAATTATAATAGTGCCTTGATTTAGAACTTGATTCACACTGTCTTCTATTCACACTGAAAAACAAACGAATAAAAAAACAGAATTCAGAAACACATCAGCAGTCTCTTTCTTGTTTTTATGACAATTACCGATGTGAACACTAAAACTCTCGAAAAGTCCAACATGAAGCAGAGTGGCGTTCAAGGGTTTTCTTTGCCAGTGGGGTGTAAAGCCGTCTGTGTTTGCAGGAATAACTCACTGCCTCTCGGGTGGGGCGCTTATTTCAACTTAATCAAGTTGTTTAAATAGAGTTGTGCGCTAGGCGACAGGGCAGCTATTTTGACGCCAGGGATATTCACTGGGACGGTGCTGCTCTATAAAGTGCTTCCCCTGCTCGATTTAATGGAGGAAATCAGACTCAGCTTGAACAGAACGCAGCCCAACTTAATTCACCTAATTGTGCTGGGGGTTTTTCTCCGTGTTACCCACTCGATGTGCAGTTGTACTCATTATTTTTGCCTCCGTTTGAGTGGCTGTGTGGAGGAAACATGGCCCTGAGAAAACCACATCATAAAACACGCAGAAAAAAAGCGCCGTAAAATACGACTTCAGTCAACCTCTCCCTCGCCACTTTGGGTTTTTTACTGCGCTGATGTGTCTGCAAAGCAAACAAATACATTTAAAATCTAATTTCACAAGTTTAATATTTTTTAACATTCTTTAATTACCAGTTCTGCACAAATTAACATGCTGAAAGTGTTACTTGTACCCATAATGAAGGCTTCCATACAGTTTATAAGGCATCAAGAATCACCTATCAATTCGCCCAAGTGCCTTAAAAAAAATGAAGCCATTAGACTACAGTAACTCATACCTCAGTGTCTGCGGTGAAGCGTAATTTAGCCAGCGTCAGAATGTTTTCTGCAACTAAAATGATGCTTAAAGGAATAGTTTACCCAAAAATGAACATTTGCTGTTAAAGGGGTGGTTGATTGTGATTTCACTTTTTTAATAGTTAGTGTGTGCAATGTTGCTGTTTGAGCATAAACAATATCTACAAAGTTACGGCGCTGAAAGTTCAATGCAAACGGAGATATTGTCTTTTAAAATGATGGGAGTTTAATGCCTACTTCCCAGGTTCGTGACATCACAAACCCATCACAAATGAGGTGAAATGGTTTATCCGGTTCACTAAAAAGAATCGGTTCAAAAGAATGATTCGTTCATGAACCAGACGTCACTCCGGACCGTTTGCCTGAAGCTCTGTATGTGTTTTTTTACTTTCAAAGTGCCGGTACCCATTGACTTGCATTATATGAATTACCAAGGACCACGGTTTCAGCTAAAAATCTTCTTTACTGTTCTACTCAAGAAAAATGTCACCTACATCCTGGATGGCCTGAGGGTAAATTAACAGCAAATTTTCATTTTTGGGTGAGCTATCACTTTAAAGTTTTGACTGTATGTTTCAAGACATCAGGTTACAGTGAAAAAAACCAACGTCAGCGAACCCAAGTCCAATCTTAAGCTTTAAACAGGAATTTAACCTTTTTAAATCCATTTATAATCATGCACAAGGCCAGGAACTCGAAAGGCTTTGTGAGCACATTGTGTTAACGGTTCGCAAGTTTCATTTAACCGTTCAAATTAAACAAGATATGTAATTCAAGCAGCTCCTATAAACATCAAATTGAACTCACCTGCTCAGCAAGATCTTCAAACTGTTTCTCTGTTTTGACAGAAGGTGCCCTGAAAGAGAATGTGAGCTAATGCTTCTCATAAAGCTGAGTTGCCAGATATATTGAAACAAATGCAAAGCATGAAATCAAAGTTGCATAGCTGGAAGTGTTTGCATGCAAAGAACTTGTGCATAGATGAAAACAGCTTCTACTCATTATTTTAATGAAACATTTGATGCAAGGATTCTTTTATTAGGATATTTTTCTTTCAAAATCATAGCAAGGCCCTTGTGCTACCCTGAGAACACTGCTTCTGTTCGCACTAAACCCTGGAAAAACGCAAGCTGTCCAGCTACTGTACATCTAGCCAATTCATAGCTCAGCCTTCACTTTTCCACCAGCAGTTTCAAATCCAAAGACAAGGCAGAAAACAAATGAGCAAGTCACTTGTCAAGATCATTAGCAGATAGAGAAATGATGCATGCCACTGACTTCTCTCCTGGATATCGCTTCCAGTCCCTCCGAGAGCATCCAACTCGGCACTTCTCATCGTGCAGCGGAGCGAAGCTCTTCGTCTGCAGGATTTCCAGGAATATTTTAATGTGACTGAATCTGTATTCATGCACATGCATGTGTCTAAACTAAACACAAACCATTGACGTTCACCACTCACAGGTCATGTCTTGTTCCTTTGACATGCTAAGTTAAAATGAACAGAGCACACTGTCATATTTATAAATTAAACACTTATTCAATTACAAATGAGAATATTTTGGGGTCTTTTAGGAGGCCTAGAATTACATTCAATTGGTCTTTTTCTAGACTGAACTGTTTGACGATCTGACAGTATTTATACCTGTTTGGTCATAGTATTGCAATCTATACTTTTCCATGCAGTCTCACAATTAATGCAAGCGTCATAAAAACCCATAATGTTTCATCAAAGTACGATTTGAAACAGTTTAAGATTAAAGCATATCACAGGACATGTAAAGTTCCCACATCTCTCTGGATTTCTATAGCAAAGGTAACACATTTTCATTTATATTTATGCATTTGGAAGATGCTTTTATCCTCTTGCATTGCATTTTATCAGTTCATGCATTCTTTGGGAATCGAACTTATGATCTTGGCATCGCTTCCGCCTTACTCCATGCAACAGATATAGACTAAATAAAAGGGAAAAGGGAAAAAAATTGAATCTCTTGTCGTCATTTCTCAAAAACCTTCCTCTAGAAGGGAAACTTCTGCAACAGACCCAGTACAACATGCAAAAAAAGCAGACATACGCCTTTGTCTTTTCTCACTTTGACTTCTGTAATGCACTTTTTATGTAACTGCCTGAAAAAACAGACAGAGTGCAGCTTGTGCGAAACTGCAGCCAGGTTATTAACAAAAGCCAGTCAGAGCAAGCACACTACACTAGCTTTGGCTTCCAGTCTCATAAAGGATTGATTTTACAGTTCTTTATTTGTTTTCAAAGCACTAAATGGCCCAGCGCCTTCATACTTTTTAGAGTATCAGCGTTTCACTACATCAATTGTGATCACTATTGCTTTTTTAGCCACAGATTGACTTTTCTTCACCTGTCCTTGTATTTCACCTTTGACTTTGCAAGCTCTTGATCTTAGAAGTAATAAAACTAGCTTTTTATGTTGAAAATGAACATTTAAGTGGTACTTGCCTGTGCAAAACTCACTGCCATGATATTAGAGTGTTGTACCCGTGATGAAGAAGATACTGTTCCCTAAACAGTACAAAAGGCCGTAAAACAAGAAGCATCATTCATGTGCATTGTACAAATAGTGCAGGACAAGTTAGAAGACAAGATTTAATAACTACTATGAGAAACACCGTGCAGGTCGTGCAGTGATATTCGAGCCCGGTCTCATGAAAATGCATATAAATAGTATGCCAAATAAAAACGAAAACTCGTGGTATTGATAAGCAAAAATGGACTTTGGCGTGCATATAATATGCAGTTTTTGCGTGCATATGATACGAAATTTGTTGGCGCACATATGATACGCAGTTTTCGCGTACATATGATACGCATCTACCCCACAACCCTAAACCTACCCATCGCGTAGCATATACACGCCAAAGTCCATTTTTGCTTATCAATACCACGAGTTTTCGTTTTTATTTGGCGTACTATTTATACGCACTTTCATGAGATCGGGTTGGATATTCACAGCAGACAATCTGTCCACAGTTAAAATGGCTTTATCTTATTCAAACAAACGTCCAAACCACTGTCGTTTCCAGCTTTCAACACTTCGGGCTTCTGAACGACGTTGCCTCAGATTCTGCCAGCGCTTCGTTCCCACGTCTTTGCCTGAAAATTACTGTTTTCCCACAGCCATCTACTGTAAACCGGTGAAAGTCGTTTGATTGCTCTGCGTGTAGTTCTCAGACATTATCTTGATCCTATAATTCAGTTTCTCTCTCTGAGACAATGATGCTGCTTTGCTCTCACCTGGTAAATTTCACCTTTCTCTACACAGAAATTAAACATAATGAACTCATCCAGCTGGTATATTTATCTCATGCTTGGGTTACTTTCTGAGTCAACATTATTGAAGCATCAACCATTGTTTTGGTTTTGCTCCACTCCAGACATCCACGTAAATCAGCGAAAGCGCCGCAAACTGCGACAGAAGGCTGTTCTTTGTGAGTGACGTCCAAAATCAACCCCGGGATGATGATGTGCTGACAATCGTCTGCAGAGTCAGGCCAAGCACTTCCCAGCATTCATAAAGATCATTACATTGTGTCATTGTTTTAGATAAAACGCCCCAGAGATTGCTCTTAATAGCACAGCAGCAAAGGGGCATTTACTAAAACAACTCATTTTCTTGGGGATGTTTTGAGACTAGATATAATTTCGCCATGCAAAAATAATAAATAAGCATACACTTTGTCCCCACACTGGATGTGCATACAGATGCATTAACTGAGGAAATGCTACTGGCAACAAAAGCAAAAAAGCTCTTTCTTGTAATCAGCTTTTTCTTTTATGCCTGGCAGAGCGAATCTACACTGGACTGAGAACATTACTTTTGGAGCACCGAAATAATTTGATTTCTCTGATGTTTTTGGACCGGCTGCGTATTTTTGAGGATAAATTATAACTTTTAGAAATAAATGTTAGTATTTTAAAATGTGCTTTTGGTGTATGCGCTCTCTGAAAGATTTATTTTTTCCTGCTGGTGTGTAAACGGAGACTTTGAGAGGAAATGAACGAATCTTTGCCAGTGACAGATAACAGGGAAAGGACACAACCCTTTTCCCTCGGTGAGAGAAGAGCGATTACACACCTTTAACCTCAAGTTTTCCTGCTGCTGGGTTCAGCCATGTTCAAACTGAAAGCCTATGCCTGTGAGACTTTCTCTTGAAGTTCTAGAAAACAATTCACACAAACAGACTGGGATACAAGACCTGAAAAGCATCACAATGGCCACCAACCTTACCTTGAACATCTCCTGTTCAAACCCTATGCATTTCCAGATGAATTCTACACCCTATAGTATATACTTTCCTAAAGACACCTACATACTTCTGATGTACCCTATATACTTTAAATGCACCTGGATATCCTCTACACTGCAAATAATATAAATAAATAATAATAAAATAAATAATACAAATAATTTCTTACTCAATATATTTGTCTTGTTTTCCAGTACAAATATCTAAACATTCTTTAATCAAGATGCATTTATTGGAGAAACAAAATGACTGAAAAGTGTATCAAATTTAACAAGAAAAATATCTGGTAGTGCAGTCAGAAAAATAAACTTGACAAATCAGAGGTAAAACAAGATTATATATATTTTTTTTTGTTCCAAGCAAGAACTCATTTAATTGTTTTGGTACATTTTTCAGAAAACAAGACTTAATATCTTAAGTCATTTTGCTTCTCAAATGAATGCATCTTGATTTAAGAATGTTTGCATAGGCCTATTTCAACTGGAAAAAGGAAATCATGGAAATCACAACACTCTTAAAAATAAAGGTTCTTCACGATGCCATAGAAGAACCTTTTTGTCTAAATGGTTCCATAAAGAACCTTTAAGGTTAGTTCACCCAAAAATGAAAATTAGGCTGTGTTTTACTCACCCCAGAGCCATCCTAGGTGTATATGACTTTCTTCTTTCAGACGAATCCAGTTGGAGTTATATTAAAGATTGTCCTGGCTATTCCAAGCTCTATCATTGCAGTCAGCAGGTGTTGCAATGCTTCAGTCCAAAAGAAGTTAAATAAAAAGCGCCCATCCATAACAAAAAAGTGTCTCACACGGCTCCGGGGGGTGAACAAAGGCCTCCTGTAGCGAATCGATGCATTTTTGTAAGAAAAATATCCATATTCAAAACAAAAACACTTGAATCTAGCTTGCGCTCACTGTTGTAAATGGAAGCCGCACCAGGCGGATGACGTATGAGGTCAGTGTTGCACATGCGCCACTCAGAAGTGACGCACCCGAAAACGCAGCGGAGAGATCAAAACAAAACAACGGTCAAGAATTAGAAGTACAAAACGAGGATTTGTAAAGAAGAATGTCTTTTCCTTTGCTCCTGCTAACAAATGTTGGTTTTCACGAGACTCACCGGCGCATGCGCAGCGCTGAACTCATACGTCATCCTCCCGGAGCTGCTTCCGTGTACAACTGCTGGCACAGGCTACATTGAAGTGATTATTACGTTTTGAATATGGATATTGTTCTTACAAAAACACATAAATTCGCTACAGGACACATTTGTTCACCCCCCCGAGCCGTGTGAGACATTTTTTTTTATGGAGGGGTGCTTTTTATTTAACTTCTTTTGGACTGATGCATGCAACACCCGCTGACTGGCATTAAACAGCTTGAAAGATCAAAGACAATTTTTATTAATAACTAGACTGGATTCGTCTGAAAGAAGAAAGTCATATACACCTAGGATGCCTCTGGGGTGAGTAAAACACAAGCTAATTTTCATTTTTGGGTGAACTAACCCTTTAACATCTGAAGAACCTTTCTGTTTCACAAAAGGTTCTTTGTGGCGAAAGAAGGTTCTTCAGATTAAGAAAGAGATGCTTCTTTAAAGAACCTTTGACTGAATGGTTTTTTTAACCTTTTGAAGCACCTTTATTTTTAAGAGTGAAGTGTCCTAAATGATACACTATACACAGTGCATTTATACTATGCACTATGTACTTCACCATCTATTGCATGAATTTTATATGGTCATTTTTCAATTAAACATGATACGAGTCTACAAAATGGCACAGAATAGTGTAAAAGTACACAAATAGGGATGCACCTAGTCTTATCCACTTACAATGAACCAAGCATCATTCTGTTGCAAACCACATACTCTCGATATTCCTGACATATCATGCACACTACAGCACACACTCCACATCCAGCCTGTGATGTTCTCTAGAAATCTGTTAATGTTCTCAAGCACCATGTGAAGTCTTTGCTGTGTGGTACAGGCTGATACAGTTTGTCCTGCTGGCAGACCGGCACTGCTTTAATTAGCTAAACGAGTGCTGAGTGAGGGCAACACTGCTCAGTCTCACCCAGGCCAGACAGAACCGCCTGCCAGCGAGCTCATCTAGAAATGAAATCAAAAAATGTCTTTGTGCTTTAGAGTAACCTCCATTTCCTAAATAAAGGAGTCATGGCTCTTCATAGAATATGGGGATTGTTCTGTGATTAAAGCAGATATCATGAGCATTGTGTTGCAATGATTCAAACTTCTGAAGTTCTTGAGCTCTCGAGAGCTCTGTCTGAGGTGTCTTTTGTATGACTTTGAGAACAATAAATGTATAAATGAAACGTATTTGATTGAGATATTTTACTGAAATTTGCCAGGTTAACCCTCATGTTGTGTTCTGGTATTTCTGACCTGGAAAGGATTAGATTTTTTCCAAAAATGCCAGTTAATGTTATCAAAATGAATTAAAACTTGTTGACTCTGCTCACACAGGGTACAACAACTTCCCCCCAAAAACTGGATCATTTTTGTACTTTTTTTTTATTGCCCAAATTATCCACAAATAATGCAAAAACTAAGGTGCATAAGCTCAGATCAATGAGGGCTAAGATCAATCAATTTCAAAAAGAATTCAAATCTATGCCAATTAAAAGAAAACAAGTTGATCAAAAGATTAAAACCAAGATTTGGATTTAATTTGCAAGATTTGGTGATAATATCATGTATCAATATCATGATAATATCATAATGAGAGATTTACAAGCAATTTTTAAGGCTGGTCATTTTTGACCAGGAATATGATAAAGGATTTTCAGCCTCACAACCAGTTTTTTTTAGAGTCAAATTCACCCTCCAGCGCATCTACATGTATGTTTCGGTTTGTTTTTCATTTGCAAATCTATTGCATTTTACAACTGTGGAAAACGTTTTGAAAGGTTGCATTACATTCATCATTAGCCTAATATATTTGACTAAAATGTTCGATGTTAATATCTACAGCGCTCTCATTTTTAAGATCAAGTTCACCCTCAAGAGCATCTACTATATCCTAATGCTAATATTCTGTACTGGTTTTTGCAATTATGGCAAAGAGTTTTGGTGTTCAGTCACTTTGTCATGATGAATTGTTGTCAGTAATTGGCGTGAGCTGAATAGAAAAGTTCTTTCTGAGGTTAGTACATTTTGGTGAAAGATTATGAAGGCCAACCGTAAGTATTAATAAAGTAAATAATGGTCAATTTTGATTTCACAATAGGCAAGACAAAAAAAACACCTGCTGGTAATAATTGTGGTTTTCAGAACTCTTTCAGTGAGATGAGTTGACAATCTGGACAAGGTCTGGCTGTTTTCGCAGGAGGGCTGGACATAATTTTGTGATAACTAGAAAGGCTTTGTAAGCAGCAACTCAATCTTTTAGCCAAGGTCTTCATTTGTTTCTGGAAAACCGGCCAGATCTGATCTCGGGCATAAACCCATTTCTGACGCAGATCTACTGAACTAGACATGGACAACCTTGAAGAACTCTCTGAGAGCGTGGCTTTATTTCGTATTATAGCATATATGGGGGCCGCTTTTCTAAAAGCTTCAAAAGCGTTCAGGTGAGACGGAGGCCCAAGGCTTTGGTGGACGGATCCGTTCACCGCCTCTGGGGGTTGTTTCTGTGGCCTGGTCTCTGCTGTTTATTGACGGAGGGTTTTCTTGTGATCTTCTCAACCACTTTTCTGCTTGGAGCAAAAGCGTGGGGCTCCTCTTCCTCGTGCGCACAAAGCAGGAGCTGGTTTATTTTCTCCGGCTTAGACCAGGGCCGAGAGCCGCACCTGAGCTGTCTCCGTAACTATATAATTGGATTGGCCAGAGTGTTTGATTGGATACAGTTAAAGTATTTCCCCTCCATCATGTGCTAAAACCAAGCTGAATCTGCTGCAGACTTTTCACTGACCTGTAAAACCGCCACAGTTGCTTCAATCTAGAACATAAGGAAGCACGTTTTTTTCCACTGTTCCACTTTTTTTCTGACTTTTATTCTCAGAATTATGAGATATAAGCTCGCAATTGTGGATAAAAATTCTGAATTGCGAGATAATAAGAAATAAAGCCAGAATTAGAAGATATAAACTTGCAGTTCAGATTTTTTTTTCCCACGCAATTTTGACTTCTTTTCTCAGAAATGTGAGATACAGTGGTGGCCAAAATTATTAAAACACTAGTATTTCCAGCAGCTAAAAAATGGTTTTAAGTCAGTTATTTCTTTCTTTTGCTGTAGTGTGTCAGTAGGAAATATCAGTTCACATTTCCAAACATTTTGCCATTAATTGTAATAATGCAGTGAGATTTTTGCGCTCCACACAGAGATCTGATCTGATCATCATCAGTCTGTCTGGAGTGACATGAAGAAACAGAACAAACTGAGACAGACTCAATCCAGAAGAACTGTTGTAATGTCTCCAAGATGCTTCAAGAAACATACCTGCGAAGCTATACAGTACTGTTAAACGTTTTAGTCACTTGTGTAAAAATGCTGTAAAATGAGGATGCTGTCAAAAATAATGTCATCATTTAACTTCTATTAACTAAATCAAATCAGCATTTAGTGTGAGCATCCTTTGCATTTAAAGCAGAGTTTCTCAGGAGCTTTGCAGGTAGATTTCTTGAAGCGTCTTGGAGACGTTGCCACAGTTCTTCTGGATTTAGTCTGTCTCAGTTTGTTCTGTTTCTTCACGTCATTTTGTCATTTGAGCTGGGCTTGCTTATTTATTTTTAATAACAAAAAAATTCAAAAGTTATATTTTTGGCAAAGGTAAAGGCCCTTTCACACCAAAAGTGAAATTAATAAGCCTCATGCTGAAGGAAGGGCCTCTGCAGCTCACTCCAAATGTCTCTCATCAGGACTGGAGACGTATCAGTGAATAAATGGGAAAACTTGTGTTACTTATTTGAAAAAGTAACTCAGATATTTTCTTCTAAATTTAGAAGTAACGTTTTACTTTACACTGTAAAAAAAAAAAAAGTTGACCTAACTCAATAAAATAAGGCAACCTATCACACTCAACTTAAGTTAACCCAACTAGCAACCAACAACTCAAAAACTTTAGTTCATCTATTGAATAAAAGTCAGTCTACCGAGAGTTAAAAAATATGTCAGAGCAACCAAAGAGTTTTTAGCATTTAGCAATGCTAATCTTTTTAACAATCCTCTTTCTTTTAGATTTACGTTTATTTTCAAAGCCTTCTACATAATATGGGTAGTATTTGCCTCTTAAAACTAAAGGCAAACATTTATGCTGACAGACAAATGTATTAAACAAGTTGCAATGAGATGCACATATACAGCACCTCAGCACACGATTCTAGGATCAACAAATGTTAAATCAGTAAAAATATGAACTCTGATCCACATGACAGCTAACTGACAACAGCAGCAGCAGCATAAATCAAGCCGGTAAAACAATGATAATATTTTAATAATAATTAACATAAAATGTTTTCAAGCTGCAATGCATGCTGGGAACGTGTGCAATATTGTTCAGTGTAAAATTGTTTGCTCGAGTGACTCAATTTGAAAAGTATCTAAGTAAGGTAAACAAAACAATTTTTGCTAGCGACATGTTTAGAGTATTTTTGTTCAGTTCACACAAAAAATTAAACTGACTTCTACTAAAAATTCTTTATTCAGGCTACTTCTTTACATTGGTTAGTGGAACTGTTCGAAAGTTGGGAAAAGTAATCTGATTACAGCACATACAACTCACATTACTTGTAATGTATTAATGAAGGAAACTTGTGACCATAGTTGGATAAATATTTTGGGAAATGCTGGAGTTTGGTGGGTTTTCACACTGAAGGAATTCAGTCTTATTTTGACCCTGTGCTCATCAGCACTGACGGTTTAATCACAAGCTGTTCAGATTCTGACCACACACACACACACACACACACACACACACACACACGCACACACAAACAGGTACAGATTGCCCACGTATTGCCTACTCAGCACCTGGCAGCAGGTGTGTGTGCATCTGTTAATGGATTACACTGCGTACAACACGCAAACCACACACAGAGCGTTTGTGCCCATGTTTGTATGTGTGTGCTTGTGTGAGGTCTGAGTGGTAGACCAGCAATTACAGCTGAAAGATGTTTACACTCTTCACCGTGTTTACCTTACTGCATCACAGCCGAGATGCCCTGCGCCACTGAAAGACCCTCTGTGGCGTCTCTCTCTCTCTCTCTCTCTCTCTCTCTGTGTGTGAATGTGCATGACTGATGAATGCGGTGGAAATGAGCTGTATCTCAGCACATGCCACACCTGCTCTGACATCATAATACACACCTGAGCACGAGCACACAAACGCACACACACCCTAATGCTGGAAACTTTCCCATTACGTCACGCACACACTAACCTTTACTGTGGCCAGTTGTGCATTTTATGTCTTAGCGGTTGCTCTTTCATGGTGTCAAATATCAACTTTGTTTCAAATGTGTCTTCTAAAATTCCTCGGAAGAAATAAATGCAAACAATCGGGTCCGTTTACAATCTGATGAGAAATACTGAAGTATGTGACTTCGGTGTCTTTGCAAAAATTGAGAACTATAAAGGAGACGTGTGAGATTGCTAACCACATAAAAGTCATCTAAATGATTTCTGAAGCCATATGATAGTTTTGTGTAAAGAACAGACTGGAATTGGAGTTGTTTTTAAGAGTTTATCTTACACTACACCAAAGCTGTCAAATCTAATTTGTGTATATTCAGTCTCGACACGTCATGTTTATTTATACTCTACAAAAAAAATGTTTTCTTACTCAGCATTTTTCCAGTACAAATATCAACAAAATGACTTAAGACATTAAGGCCCGGTTTCATAGACAGGGCTTAGCCTAAACCAGGATTAGGCCATAGTTCAATTAGGACATTTAAGTATTTTTTATAAATGTGCCTTAGAAAAATACATCACTGGTGTGCATCTTGAGACAAAACAAAGGCACTGATATATTTTAAGATCAGTCGGTGCAAGTTTCTTTCAGTTGAAACAGCTCAGACTTACATTTTAGTCTAGGACTAGGCTTAAACCTTGTCTGTGAAACCGGGGGTAAGTCTTGTTTTCTGAAAAATCTATCAAAATGAAGTGAGTTTATGCTTAAAACAAGAACAAATATCTGCCAGTGGGCTCAGAAAAATAATCTTGCTTTCTCTTTGAACCAAGTTTATTTTTCTGACCCCATTGGCAGATATTCGTTCTTGTTTTATTCATAAAGTTTTTCAGAATATAAGACTTAATATCTCATGTCATTTTACTTGTATCTTGAATTAAGAATGTTTAGATATTTGTACTGGAAAACAAGACAAAAATACTAAATAATACTATGTGCATTTATAAATATATGAATCAAGTCTTAATATATGCATTGAAAAATTTTATTTGCTAGGGTGGAATAGGACGATTGTCATGTATGAAAATGAGATGCGTAAATATTCTGCTAAAAATGTTGTGCAATATTCCACAAATTAGAGTAAAGGCCCGTTCACACACACAAAAGACTGTAACTTTAATGATAGCATCCATATCAGTGCACAATAACCTTCTGTTTATTAGAAAGCAAATGCATCAGTTTTGCCATCTGTTACTTTAAATGCCCGAGCTCTTTAAAGACAAGTTGCTTGTGAATGAAAAAAAAACTCTCTGAAAGAGAATCCAATGATATCGTTCCTCTGTGCTGTTAACGTTACAGTTGTCGAGTGAATTTTTAAATTTAGAATGATATTTTATTAACTATCATTATATTGTGAATGGGCCTTAAGCCATACAGGTTTGAAACAATGTGAGGGTATGTGAATCATTCAGATTTTTTCTCATTGCTGTGTCAGAGAAACAAATTAAGATATTGTGTTTTTAATTTCCATCAGATGGATCATAAGCGCATGGCACAAACGTTGTTTAAGTGTGCAGGGCGCAGCTGTTCTCTATGGAGATTCCATCAGGCTCCGACTGCACTGATTGCCTTTTGTCTAGACTCCATTGAGTGTTTTTCACAACGTGTGGACATGGAAGTATTTATGAGGCCAGAGTTTAATGGACAAAGCTCACATTATATGACCTCCAATTGGGTCGTTTTTACATTGACGTCTACTGGCAGTCCTAACCCATTCCTCCAGCTCTGAGACGGCCGTCTGCAGTCACTGGGCTCAGGTTTATGGGAATCATGGGTCGGATAATCTATCTGCAGTGACTATTGCTTTATGCTTTATGGCATCTCTGCTCGACTCCTGCCGTTCACGCTAGCTCTCACAATCCAGCTTGTACTCGCTGGGCTCAGAGGTCATGGATGAATCTCATCAAACCTGTCAAGAACACATTCAGATTACATTTCAGCTAAAATCCAAAAGAAAATACTAGACGTTATATTGTGCGAGTGGAGCCTTTTTAAGCACCATTAAGATTTGGTTAAATTGCAATATACTGATGACAATTAGGCACAGTTTCCAAATACAAGATATGGTAATATATTGCACTGATTTTAACATTTAATTTACAAATGTGTGTGTGTGTGTGTGTGTGTGTGTGTGTGTGTGTGTGTGTTTGTGTGTACATATATATATATATATATATATATATGATGCTTTGATGCCAACAATGCTCCTAAAAACAGGCTTCATTCTCTTTATGCAAATTTTAGTAATTTATTATTGAAATGTATTATTGTTGACTTTCAGGAAAAATAATTTAATACAATTATACAATTATATACATGTATATCATATATGTATATTATACAATTATATAAATGTTTATATATGTCTAGATACATTGATGCCAACAATGGGCCTAAAAAGGCTTCATTCTCATTTATTATTAAAATGTATTATTATTTTTTCTTTTTTTACTTTGACTTTGGGGTAAAGTATGACCTGGACATTCTTCTGGGTTTTCAGGTTTTGATTCACCCTTCTGCAGCCCCTCTGTGCTGAATACTGTTCATTTAAAACAGCTGAGGGGTAAATAAACAGAGCCGGTGAGCTGAACACATGCATCTGTCTGCCGCAGTCATGCATTAGTGTACTCTGCACTTTGGCTGCGAGCACACAGAGTCTAAACAAACTTAAACCAAATACTGTGTGTACTGTAAATAGCCTTTTGTGTAGTTATTTTTTCAACGCCAAAAATAGAAATCACGGATAACATATTCATCTTTATTTTAGGGGGGGAGAGTTCTGTGATGGCTAAAACACATAAACTCCTCATCACAACACACACATACACAGGACAGATCACCAAACCTCACATGGAGCCATTACGACAGAACTCTATTAAAATAAGTATGTCGTACAAAAAAAAAAGCTTGCAAAGCCCTTACAGGCTTGTTAATTAGAACCAAGATCGGGTGAAAAAACGACATATTTCCAGGTGGGCCAAAGAAAACCCTTGAAGGTCGTAGCAATTATTTCACAAATAAATAAGCGCAGTGTGGAAATGGCAGCGAGTTCAAACAGAGGGACTTGGCTTCAAACCGCATGACGTGACATGTCAAATAAATGTCTGCAAAGTCCTCAAAACGCTTGTCCACCTTAGAAAAATGCATGCACTTTTCAATTAAAAAAGTCTACGCTCGCCTCTTTTTTTGCACGCCACCACCTCCCCCAATAAGGAAAGCTTAGTGTAGTTCTGTGTCTTGTTCTTTTTGGCCAATGAGAGTGTAAAAGTGTCATTTGCTGTGACTGTGTGGGCCCTTATGGCGAGAGAGAGAGAGAGAGAGAGAGAGAGAGAGACAGAGAGAGAG
>NW_015549605.1:6904396-6905342 GCF_001515605.1 Sinocyclocheilus anshuiensis
GAGAGAGAGAGAGAGAGAGAGGCTACAAACAAATGTGAAGAGCAAGAATTGCAGCAACGCTTTAAAACATAAAGGTTCCAAAATAGGGTTTTTGCAGTGATGTCATAGAAGAGCTATTTTGGGTTCCAAAAAGAACCTTTCAGTGATCAGTTCTTAAAAGAAGCATTTTTCTTTGTGTGAAGAACCTTTTTCCTCTGTAAAGAGCCTTCTGTGCAATCCATAGATTCCATGGATGTTAAAGGTTCTTCATGCCCAAAAATAATAATAACAATAATAATTAATTAAAAAACAAACATTGTACAGCCAAAATATATTTAAAATGTATGTTTGCAAACAATGAAGTTAAAATAAATGTATTGTTGAAATTGGAAATATATTTACTTTCAACCTTCATATACCAAAATATATTTTGAAATATATTTCCAATCTTACAATAGCCTACATTTAGTCTAAATGCAAATGAGGATGGAATAGCTTCTAGAGATAAAAACTAGATTTATATTATATTATATTGTATTATATTATATTATATTATATTATATTATATTATATTATATTATATTATATTATATTATATTATATTATATTATATTATATTATATTATATTATATTATATTATATTATATTATATTATATTATATTATATTATATTATATTATATTATATTTCAATGATTCATTAATGTTAAATTTTTTAATACATTACATTTTAATACATACATTTTCTTGGATTATTTATATATTTTCTTGGATTGAAAATATATGGAGGGCGAAATACATTTTTAATTGCTTTTAAAATATATATTTATATTTTGAAAATATATTTTCAAAAAATGGCCAAAAATATATTAGTAGACAATATATTCATGTAAATATATTTTAAAATATATTTTAGCAAATCTCTTTTGGCCATTTTTGTCAGCATCATTGCTGCAGTCTTGAGTGT
>NW_015549605.1:6905448-6967981 GCF_001515605.1 Sinocyclocheilus anshuiensis
CAATGAACGTCAGTAGGGTTCAATGTTGTTTTTTACTACTTACAATTTAAAGTAGCCCAAAAACTTTTAAGCTATCAGATCAACAGGGTGTTTAACATATCAGTTTTATTTGATCAAACAAAGTTCAGCGGAGACTTCACACAGCATTAGTCTTCATTGCCACTGAGGACGCAGGAGAGTCTTGTGACAGTTTTACGCACAGCATCATGGGTTCACTACAGCGGCTGCAGTCCTCTAGGCCTGTGGTTTAGTCAGTGTGGCCACTGGAAAGTTTGGTTAACCAGGGGCGGTGTCTGCGTCCCACAGAGCTCCCGAGAGCAGAGCCGTGGGCGATTAATAGCCCTCTTTGTATTTGTTAATGTAGCTTGTTAGGGTTCAACCTTATATTGATGTTGTATATACAGTGGTAAACGTGAAAGCTGTTTTTATACAGTAATAACTGTGTTTGCGGCAGGGAAAGTAAAGACAACATTTATGCACATAGATGTCAATTTTTGACAAATATGGATTTTCTCTGTTTAAGTGTACGAGGTCGGTTTACTACATCGCGGCTATTGTCCAAAGCAAACCTAGATGGAATAAAATTTGGTGTAGGATTATATTGAAGCAATTTTCACTTAGAAATTGCTTTTAATAAAAAAAACTGGCACGTGACATTACATTTTGAAGTAGAAAGACTGCAATAGAGTTTTCTTATAATAAGCACTCCAATAATCTTTTATCTTGAAGCTTCAAAATATCATTTGTGACTCCAGAGCACAAAAGCAGTCTTAAGTTGCATATAGGTTAATTTGTAGCAATAGCCAACAATACAGTATGGGTCAAAATTATTGATTTTTCTTTTATGCCAAAAATCATTAGGATATTAAGTAAAGATCATGTTCCATGAAGATATGTTGTAAATTTCCTACCGTAAATATATCAAAACTTATTTATTTAAAAAAAACTTATTAACTTAGTAATATGCATTGCTAAGAACTTCATTTGGACAACTTTAAAGGAGATTTTTTTCAATATTTTGATTTTTTTGCACCCTCAGATTCCAGATTTACAAATAGTTGTATCTTGGCCAAATATTGACAAACCATACACCAATGGAAAGCTTATTTATTCAGCTTTCAGATGATGTATACATCTCAATTTAAAAAAAATTGACCCATATGACTGGTTTTGTGGTCCATGGTCACATTTCTGAAAATAAAGTGCATTTTTCTTTAGTCATTCACTATTGTATCCAACTTAGTGTTAACTTATTAGCAAATGATCCCATTAGGACTATAACAACCAAGGTTTCTACCATTCAATGTGATCAGTATATCAGTATGTGATGAGTTCAAGGAATGCTGGGATCGAACAGGTGTATCCCTACCTTCGGATCGGTAGAATGGGATGGGCTGGCCCAAATCAGCATTACAGCACCTTTGATTCAATAAAGGCAGTTGGTTTGAAAATTCATTCAATTTGGCAAGTCATTCGATATGTCTAAATATGTCCATTAATGGAGTCAGAATGCACATTTTGGCTCCATTAAGAAAAACTTTCAAATGTCATTATATTAAAGGGGTCACAGTAGGTTACAGTATACACAAATACCTCAAATCTTTTGTGTATTTTTTTTTTATTTTTATTTTTTAAACACCATAGATTTCAATATAGAACCTTGATTTTTAAACCTAAAGTTTAATTGGACTAAAGTTCCATTATATCCCATGAGAAGAATAAAGATTTCTTCTTTTCCTGCTTTATACAATTAAAGTTTTTCACTACAATTCTATCGTTTACACACACCATCATGCTATTCCAAACCTGTATAGCTTTTTCGGGAACCCAAAGAAGATATCTTTGAAAAAAATTCTCAAGAATGACGCTGTTGTCGCGTAAGACCGTCTGACATTCAAGTCAAGTTACCTTTATATCGATAATAGTTTATACAAGCAGCTTTACACTGATGAACAAAATAATGCAAACAATATTCAATTCTGCTGAAAAGAAACTTTAAAAAGACAAGAGGAAACAGTCATTATTCAGTTGAAATTAACTCTTTTCTTAATTATGTTTCTTAATATCTTGTATTAAAAACTACGGCAGTGCCAATTATTTAGTCTTCGGAGGCAACCGTTGTTGGTTGCATTGGTTTATTTTAATCTGACTCTGGCGAAATTCATGAATGTTGTTCATTAGGTGTGTTTGTGGACATGTCACTGCGATTTGGGTTTGCATAAATGTTTTTGTTGTTTCTGAGTGTCTCAGTGTCACATATAGATGCTGTAAACTTTACCTGGTCTTCTTGAAAACAGTTCAGCTCCTCAGGAAAGGTTGGAGTTACTCAAGCGCACAATAAAAGAGAGTCAGAGGAATCCTGTTAGGTGCCTGTGGCTCTGAAGGACCCGACAGACGTCTCCTCACAGACAGCGCCGTTAAAGATTAACACCCTCTTGATGAGAACAGTGCTGCTGGATACCTGAAGCTTCATCCACGATCCCTGTGGTCAGAACAGCAGACGGGTCCCCACCATGGAAAATATGATTCATTATTCAAGTCCTCGATCCGTAATGGCTGCAGTTAAGGCTGTTGTAACTGTATACTCTCACAGGAGAAACCACTGCAGATCGATAAACGACAGGAGACAGATCCCACCGCAAATCTGGATTCAACATGCACTCTCGCCTGTGGTTGACCTATATTACCTGCCTAGAAATGTTAAAGGTGCACTTAATCGTTTTTCTTCTTTGATGTATTAGAAATGATTTGTATTTTTGACCAATATTAGTAAAAAGACTCACATGAGATTATATGTGACCCTGCAGCACAAAAGCAGTATTAAGTCGCTGGGGTATATTTGTAGCAATAACCAACAATACATTGTATGGGTCAAAATTATAGATTTTTCTTTAATGCCAAAAATCATTAGGATATTAAGTAAAGATCATGTTCCATGAAGATATTTAGTACATTTCCTACCGTAAATATATCAAAACTTAACTTTTGATTAGTAATATGCATTGCTAAGAACTTCATTTGGACAACTTTAAAGACGATTTTCTCAATATTTAGATTTTTTTGCTCCCTCAGATTCCAGATTTTCTAATAGTTGTATCTCGACCAAATATTGTCCTATCCTAACAAACCATACATCAATGGTGTATACATGTATGTATACATCTCAGTTTAAAAAAATGGACCCTTATGACTGGTTTTGTGGTCTAGGGTCACATATGGTGAAGCTACGATACAGAGCAAGGACAACATCTGGACCTCAAACATTACAAACACAAAGGTTACAGCACAAAATAACTCACGGCTGGCCCGTGGTGAGTAGAAAACTTGTGGCAGACCGGTGCAATCCAGTAGCAAACTGCACAAACCACTAACAACATGAGTAAATTTGTTGGTATTGAATCTAAAAATATCCATTTTATGTGTAGTATGAGACTGAGGGAGAAAAAAGACCACTACGAAGTGCAGCTTTGAAATCAATGACCTTTAATTTGTCTTCCATCACAGCTTTTATTGTGTTCTTACTGCTTCTGTTAATTTTATAATATTTACGTGGGGCTTGCTGGTTTATGGGAGTGGCATTAAGAAGCACAAATTTGTGAGGAAGCGCCCAATTTAGCTTATTTTTGGAAATGTTTGTGCAAATAGGTTTTGTTTTATCCAGTATCTTTATTGTATTTCTTGTTCTTAATTCTCATGCATTAATCATATTGTAAGAAAAGAGTTTATTTAAAAAAAAAAATGGTACATTTGTGAGCACAGGAAAGATTTCTGTAGTTTTAGCTGAGTGGGCGTGGCATTAAGGAACGCAAACATTTGGGGAAACGCTCATTTTAGCTCATTTTTGGAAATGTTTGTGCAAATAGGTTTTGTTTGATCCATCCTTCTATTGCATTTACCTATTTAACTCTTCTTCTTAATGATCATGTATTAATCATATTGTAAGGCAAGAGTTTATTTTATTTAAAAAAATGGTACATTCCAATTTGTAACAGTGGGAAAGATGTGTATTTTAAATGGCCTCATTTGTTTAGTTGGTACTGTTTTAGTACCTAATTGTTCTAGTTTTTAGACTGAATTTTATCAGTCCTTTTTTGCACATTTGCTCCAAATAAACACATTTTTTGGACGCCAAAAACTCCCATATTTACGATGCTCCTTGTGACCGCTCGGGTCTCTATCACATTTGCATTCCGTAATTTGAATTAGGACTTTTTGCAGTGCAAAGAAGCTATTAGCTGAAGCTGAGTATTTACTCTAAATTATACACGACTAAGAAATATTATTCTTAAACAACATGCCATGCTGACTGGGTGCAGTGAGAAAGACCTGTAATGTCAGCAAATGGACGAGGAACTTGAACGAGTGAGTGAGTGAGAAGATAGTAATGAGGAGACATGGACACGGCCGTGCGTTTGAGAGCCCGGGAAAGTCTCCTAATGAGAGCCGCAGGTTTCTGCTGTGACTCTGGCTTTCAGAGCCGTCTCCTGTATCCCAGCATCCCTTGAGGAGCTGAAAAATCGGTTGTATGGAGTCAGTTGTTTTCCTAGCAGTCGCTGACCCGGCGAGTGTTGTTCTTGCTTGGGTTTGTGTTGTCATTCAAGTCAAAAGCCGACTGGTTGTCGTTGGCTTTCTTTGGCCGCGTTGCAGAAAAACTTCTCCGGCTCAGAAGCCAAGAGGTCATATAAACCTTGATGCACTCACTCACTCAGCTTATTTAATTAGCTAAACGGCCTTTCCATATGGAAGAACTTTAATTGCTGCGGCATTGATGAAGCGTTTCCCAAACAGTTAAGAAACGGTTACCACCACAGTGCAGGGCTTTATTCTTCTTCACACTGGAATAAGACTGATGAGATTGACTGGACTGGCGTAAACGAACACATTCTGCCTTGTATTCGATTACCATCTTCAAACGATGACTTTTGCCACACACAAACAGGAGGGAGTTGAGTCTGGTCGTCTTTTTAATCTCTACCCAACAATTCTCACACCTGAGCATCCATGAGCAAAGATGTCAGACTCCGGCTTGTCTCCTTGGTCCAGCCGAGCAATAGCCTTTGAGATAAATGGATAACTCTCCATCATAGACCTCTCTGAGCTCACTAAGGCAAATCTGGTTTTGCTCTACTTCTTTAAGTGCACTTTAATGTGAACATGTGATGGCATGATTATTTTACCCTCTGGAAGCAGTTCATAGAAAACATTAAGAGCACTTCTAACGGCGCAATGTCTTTACCAGCAGGTTAATATGAAAAGGTGTATGTGTGTAGCTGTTGAAATGCCACATTTCTGTCTGCTGAATCATAGAAGTCAGGCCAAGGAAATAAATCCATTCAGCAATGCGAGCGAAATATATTCACGCCCCCCTCTACGGCTCTCTGTCTGTATATATTTGATTCAATGTGCTTTTGCAGTCTGTGTGATCACTGTAAAACCACCACGACTGCCGTTTAGATCTGCTTTCTTGCCATTTCCTGAAAGCTGTGTAGCTGATCAGTGTTTGTGTGATGTGCTTCAGTGGTTTTTCTCTCTGGTATTTGTGTTCAGCCTGAAAAATGAAGACTGTGCAAATGCCTTACATGGTAAAACTGCTTTTAAGACAAACTGGGGAAACTTTCTGTACACCAACTCTACACTGTCAGAAAAAATATGCAAAAATTGTACCTTTAGGGGTACAACAGCTTGTCACTGCCTCAAAGGGACACCTTTGTACCTTCTTTACCACTAAAGGATTCATAACAGTACCTTAGAGTATAATATGTACACTTAAGCAGTGTTGGGGAAAGTTACTTTTAAAGTAATGCATTGCAATATTGCGTAACTCCATAAAAAAGTAACTAATTGCGTTACTTTGTAACGCATAATGTAACGCATTATGTTACTTTTGCATTACTTTTTGTCACTTGGGCTGGGCTTACTTGCGTTACTTATTTGAAAAAGTAACTCAGATATTTTGTTGTAAATGTAAAAGTAATGCGTTACTTTACTAGTTACTTGAAAAAAAGTAATCTGATTACGTAACTCACGTTACCCCCAACACTGGTAATATGTACTCTTATGGTGCTATTATGAACCCTTTAGGACTAAAGACAGTACAAAGGTGTCCCTGTAAGGGTACTGCCCCAGTGTCAAGCTGTTGGACCTCTAAAGGTACAATTTTTGCTCATTTCTTTCTGACAGTGTACCTTATATTCAACTGAAGATCTGGTGAAAGCCTCAGTGCTCTAAAGGCCAACCAGGTCCAAAGTCCAGAGGTCAGCGGCCGTCCGGTTAGTCCACGTCGATGGGAATCCAGAAAGAAAGCTGTCTCTACTTTCAGTGGACAATTGATGTTTTGTTTTTGAATGTTAAATCTGTTTGACAGCCAGAAATTAGTTTCCCTGATGTTTCCTACTGTAAATTCTCTCCAGCGAGTCAGCCATCGCATTCGTTTTTCAGGGGAGGAGGTGATTTACGGAACAGCTATTTTTTTTTACATTTTCTTGATTCCGTTTGGAGCGTGAAATTCGGAAAACTTTCCATCTCATATCATTTTACAAGGATTATGGTATATCTATCAAGCCACTAGATGCAGTAGCCCACTGGGCATACGCAAGGCGTATTTAACGGAAAATGCATGCAGCTGCAGTGGCTTCAAGAACAGCTGATTTGCCTTAATGAAGCCGCCGAGATCCGTGTTACTGTGGGCCCAACGAGATGCCTGACAAAAGAATTAAGAGAGAGAGTTTAAAGTGCTTGAAGATCCACCTGTGAGATGTTTCAGTTTGAGGAGGCAGGCTCAAGTATCGTTTTAATGACAATACCATCCTCCGTGTGGTGAAAGAGAACATCAGCTGCAGCTACAAGCTTCCTTGTTGCGACTCTCTGTGGCTGTAAATTGTTTTAAAACGTCTTTGTGGAGAGTGAATGAATTCAAGAAGTGGGCAGGCTGTTCATCTGCTGGAGTAGATTTCTAAAATGCAAAAAATTAAAAGGTAAACGCCTAACAAAAATCACATGAAAAATAACTAAAAGACAACAACAATACCACAAATACAAGCAGCAAACAGTAAATTGCATTCATGCATGTCCATAAACCGTTTTGAAAAAAAACATTTTATAAGTCATTTTTCTGTATCCTTCAGGTATAGCATGCATATTTTTAAAGTGCACTAAAACTGAACTTCTTCCCCAGGCCAAATCTAGATGAGTTTCTCTCTCTTGCACTTGAAGACCAAAGCTCCAACACTGCAGCTTTCACGTACACTTTCCAAAAAAACAGCCCCTCCAGAATGGCCTGACATATTCTACGCTTGCCCGTCCAACAGTGTTTGTGTGTGTGTGTTGGCGTGTGCGTGTGTGTAAATATTTGGTATTCTCTCTTGACTACTCAAGAGCTGTCTGACATTTTCTGCCCTTTTCTCTCCAAATAGCATCATGAGAATTTATTGCATCCTGTTAGTACTAATCTCGTAATCCTTTCCTCTCAATTTCTAGAGCAGCGGGCAGCCAAAACTTCTCCTGGTTTCAAAGGGGTTCCCATGCTCCTTGTCCCCTGGCTTTTCTGATTTAAGATAGTGTTTCTCAGAAATTAGAAATCTGTGCGGAGACTACTGTATATATAAGGTGCAGATGCACACTGACGCCTCTTCTTAAGGTATAGAGACCAACCACCCTGAGTAACCTATTGCAAATGGCAAAATACAATATTAACTATTATTATATTGTTCTTTTGGAATTGTTATGGCCACTGTATCTAGTAGCGGCTAGGGCTGTTTGTAAAGATTCTTAACCGATGGTATTAGGAAGTAGTTCAATACATTATTTCCTGAAAAATGTTGAGATATGGGAAACAGACACATTATAATGTGTGTAAATATTTCAAAACTTCAACTGTTCTCCATCAAATATGCCTTACAGAACATTTTACAGTTCATTAAGTCAGTGAACAGTGGCAAATAAAAGAGAAGATATTTCATTAACATACTACAAAAACTGACAGAAACAAAACACATCTATTGTCACAATGCACAAATATTGCACAAATTCTATGGAAGCCCGTTTCTGCCACTGAATAAAAACAACTGTGACTTTTTCTCTCACAATTCTGACTTTTTTCTTACAATTTGATTATTTTGTTTAATAACTGAGACCAAATTGTAGATTTTTCTCTTCACGTTGGCATGAAACAATATATTTTTTCTGTTGATCACTGTCAAAAAGTCTCTGTGGTTCAGAGTTGCAAAACAATAACCTCCAAGAAAGTAAATAATTTTAATATGCACGGTGTATTTAGTGGCTACATCTTTCAAGGCATTATAAATACATTTGTATTTACATCACATATAGATATAGGCCTATAGAGTTTACACAAATTATACCCCAGACCACCTTTTAACAAGAACTCTGAAGAACTGCTTTCACACCAACTAAACTGACATCAATGGGCCCCAATTGAAATCGTTTTTCATTTAACTTTAATTCTGCTTTTCATTATGACACAGAAAACACTTGACAAAGCTCACACTGTGTTCAAGCTTATAATGCTCTACACGTGTGTCATGTAATGTCGTAATGGCTTTGATTGACCTCCCACGGAGTGATGTTGGAATAATATGTGGTGTTGTGTAGGGTTAGCAGGTTATTAGCACAGCGTTGTTCTGACGTCAACATGATTCATTGAGTATTTGCTGCTTGCATGTTCTTACAGGCATTAGAAACGTTAACCGAAAAGCACTCTATCAAACTGCCTTTTTCAGACACCAAATGTCTCAAATTTGTATGATTCAGTCGGAGCTTTTACAGGCGTTATTTAAGCTGGCGCGGGACGGTTGGAGGAGATGAACTCCAGTCTGCATTCAAACCACTTTCCCTGTTTTTTTTTTCTTCCCAGAACAGAGACAAGCTAAAAATAAGCCTGGGATTTATAGAGTGCGGCTTTTAATGGCAGCATGTAAAATGTGCTGTGTGTTAACAGCCCTGCTGAGGCCAACCAGAAGACATGGCGAAGCAGCCCCAAAACAAATTGGGACAACAAATAAAGGAACGGGCTGGTTCTAGAGCAGCTTTATTGAGTTGTACCCCTCTCTACTGTGTTTGATCAGCCCCCAGTGATGTCCACGTTAACCATGACGAGATGTTTATTGACACTTTACAGCATGAGTTACATTTTTCAAGTAATTCATTACTTTTAAATTTACAACAAAGGTTACATTTTCAAATAAGTAATGCAAGTTGCTTTGTTTTCCAATTTACTGACTCACAGCTCTGCTGTCCCTGTGTTGAGAGAAATTGGGAGTGACATGCAAATGCACTTCCTTCAGCATGAGGCTTTTTGGGGATTTTTTGGTCTGAAAGGGCCCTTACAGCTGCCAAATATATAACTTGTGAGTTTTTTGTTATTAAAAAACAAATAAACAAGCCCAGCCAAGGTGACAAAAAGTAATGTAAAACTCTCTTTTACTGAAAAACTGTTGGAAAGGGTCTAAAGAGCATGCCGTAACACTTTGATATGGGAAAACCCTTTGATGTGGGACCCCAAAAAACGGGTCTACATTTACAGAGAAAAGCGGAGGCACTTTAGCAGTTGCGATTCCAGAGGGATGCATGGAAATTGGCTGCAGTGATATTGGGAGTAACAGGACTTATGAAAGGAGATCAGCGCCAGCTCTGCTGGAGCCACCGTGCAACTGGCACCACCCAAAAACTGCAGCTCGCAAACAAGACTTTCCATCGACTGATCCGTACTGACTGTATTTCTCTCGTTATTCAGTTCCGGTTGCGAGTCCCAAATGCATTTTAGCTGCTGGAGACTGATGTCTGTTCCTGTGTTACGAAAACACATCATTTGTTTTGCTACTGACGTTTAAGTGCATATCAAAAAAGTCACATGCTGTGCATCGGTTGCTAAGTATAAACTCCAGCGACCCATATACACACCATGTATTTTTCTCCTTAGACTAAAACATGCATAAACCGTTGGCCCTAGTGTAAATATGGAAGGTAAAGCTGTGTTTGTGGCCACCGGGGCTTTGTTCTGATGATATGACTGCGGATGGGGCTTGTTTTCTTTATTCATACTGCGGCTATACTCCCACGCTTATGCTACTGAGCGGAGACGCAGTGCTTTGATGATGCAGTAAACTGCGATGATGCAACCGTCCCTACAGAAGGGTGTGGCCCGGCCCACAAAGTGACGCACTTCACTGCAAGCTGCTTTCTCTCACTTTCTGTCTCTTTACTAAACGGGCTTCGGTCTGGCATTTCCCCAGCAAGCAAAGGGACTCTTTAGTGGTCACTGGTTAAGCTGGCCAGCATAATATGTTTTTCATTCAAGATTCTTTTCTTTTTATAGTTTACTCACCCTCATGTCTGTCCAAACGTGTATGACTTTCATTTTCTATATATACATGTGACCCTGGAGCACAAAAGCAGTCTTAAGTCGCTGGGGTATATTTGTAGCAATAGCCAACAATACATTGTATGGGTCAAAATGATTGATTTTTCTTTTATGACAAAAATCATTAGGATATTAAGTAAAGATCATGTTCCATGAAGATATTTTGTAAATTTCCTACCGTAAATATATCAAAACTTACCCTAACCTAACCTAACCTAACCCTATACCTAACCCTAACCCTAACTTTTTGATTAGTAATATGCATTGCTAAGAACTTCATTTGGACAACTTTAAAGATGATTTTCTTTTTGAGATTCCAGATTTTCAAATAGTTGTATCTCAGCCAAATATTGTCCTATCCTAACAAGCCATACATCAATTGAAAGCTTATCTATTCAGCTTTCATGATGTATAAATCTCAATTTCGAAAAATTTACACTTAAGACTGGTTTTGTGGTCCAGGGTCACATACACAGTATTTATTTGACAGTATAAAATTGACCGTAAATTATCTGTTCATTAATATATTTGATGTTGTCACCCAAATAAATATGCATTTCTGTGCCATGTAAAACTTCTCTGTTTACTGTAAGAAAATTTCATAATCTTATATTAACATAGAAGATGTTTATGGAAGCCTGTTTTCGCCACTGAAAATAAAATAAAATAAAATAAAATAAAATAAAATAAAGGTAATCGCAACTTTTCTATCTCACAATTCTAACAGTTTTTTTCACAATTGCAAGTTTATATCTCGCAATTCTGACTTTATAACTCATGCATGTTATAAAGTCGAAACTCCAAGATATGTCTAAGATATAAACGTGCAATTCTGAGAAAAGTCACAACTGCGATATAAAATCAGTTTATATCTCACAATTCTGACTTTATTTCTAGGAATTGTAACTTTATTTCACAGAATTGCAAGTTTTTATCACACAATGACTTTATAACTCACATTTGTGAGTTTATATCATGCAATTCTGAGAAAAAATTCACAATTACTTTTTTACATTTTTTATTCAGTGGTGGAAATGGGCTTCCATAGATGTTGGCCCCTTATGTAGTTACTTTTTTGTTAGTAGCATGTACTTTAGTGAAGTACATTAAGAGAAAGCAAGCAAGCAAAAGACCAAACGCTACCTACAGAGAGACTGAAATGAAATACATAAACCTCCAAAGACAAAACAATGCAGACTAATGACTCCAGTCTCATAAAATGGAAGCCTGTACTCTACACACCCACGTCTATTTTGTACTACAAATTGTTTTGGGTTTAACCAGAAACCAACCAACAAGCAATTGCAGCAATAGCTGTTTGTGGAAAGGAGATGCATGTGGAATAGTGGTCATAATTCACAGACAGATGAAGTTTGGTTATCCTCCTTAAATACTTTATAACATATTTCACTGCATTTCTCCTCCTGCAGCGAGCCTTTGGTAAAAGCCAATCACTGAGTTCTTTCTGTCTCTAGTTGTTTTAATCTTTCCCTTTTCCCATGAGGTACTGTAAGCATATACCTCCATAAGGTGGGTCAAGTCTGAGCTTCTGTACAAATGCACAATAATCTGTCGTTGGTGCCATAGAATGATTCCAGCAAAAAAAATGCACACAAATCTATTCAGATAATCTTGAGTCGCAGAAAATGAGTGCTGTATGCCATCTGGTTGCTTCAGAAGGGAAAAGAAGAGTTAAGCAACCTGATAGGCGAGCCTAAAGATGAAATCATGGGATTTGTAATTAAGTTCTGTACACAGATCTTTCTTTGAGAAGCACCTCTGTGTGCAGAAGCTCACTGGCCCAGTTTCCCGCGCCTCTTCATCAGCACAGAAGCCAGCCAATGTGAGCTCATTGTTTTCAAAGACAAATCAGTTCCATGGACGAAACTGAAATGCAGAGACATTTATACATGGAAATAATGATTTTATTTCACCGGGATCATCGCTGAGTCCAGTTTGGAGTTTGAATTAAGAATCGCTGGAACACATTTGTGATGTAAATGATGTGCATGTCTAAACAGAATTTGCAGGCCAATTTCCATGTCCATTTTGGAGGGAAATCTGTGGAATTTTTCAGAATGGATTTTAAATAAGTGCTACACACTTAGCACTTTTTAACAAACAAACAAACACACACGTAAACAAACATCCAAATTGCTATTTACATTTTTTTTTAATTCCAACGTTCTGCAGGTGCATGCATGCAAATATAATTAATCAGTAATCAATGTTATAGAGTATTCCATAAAATACAAAGAAAACTTTAAGAAGCAGCTCGGTTACAGGAGAACACCTGGATTTGTGTGAAAGTCTCTCGCTGCTGTGTATTTCCTCCTGAACAGCAGGCGGGTGCAGGAGAAGCCTTTAACGGTGCTTTTAAAGAGCATTAATGCTTTAGAAGTGCCGTCTGAAGCCAGTACGAGCGGAAATTATCTGAAGGTGAGCTGAGGAATGTTTGGAAAGTTCAAGGCCCAGCAGGCATCCTGTAGAAACGCTAACAATCATTCAGACTTCCAAATTATACAGGATAATAGTGCACTATAGTGCTACCTGGAATTCCTGTCTGTGAGGATGTGCATTAATCTCTCCAGCATGGAAAGAAGCTCCACACTCTGTTAGCTCTGTAAAAGTAACCACTGAATCCTCAGATCTTCCTCCATCTGTTTATCGTACCTGATTTTGAAAGCGTAATTCAATGCAAAGCCAATGAAGCAGAACACAATGGGAAGGGTTGTATGATCAGTAGGTAATGACTGCGTGCAGATTTTTGTCTGGTGTTCTTCCTGAGAATGTTTATAGTCAGGAAATGACGAAGGATGATGTCATGTATGATTATGAAGGTCACTACAAGAAGAATGAGGTGGAATTTGCCGACACGTTCAAGAAACTCAGATCTTCTCAATATAAATAAGCCTTTCTTAGAAGGCAAAGAAAGTGATTAGGGAAGAAAGTGGAGTATCTTCCAGTCAGTGTTGCATGGGGAAAGTTACTTTTAAAAGTAATACATTACAATATTATGTTACTTTTTTTAAAAACGGAACTAATTGCATTACTTAGAAGAACCTTTTTGTCTAAATGGTTCCATAAAGAACCTTTAACATCTGAAGAACCTTTCTGTTTCACAAAAGCTTCTTTCTGGCGAAAGAAGGTTCTTAAGATTAAAAAATGGTGGTTCTTTAAAGAACCTTTGACTGAATGGGTCTTTGTGGAACCAAAAACGGTTCTTCTATGGCATCGCTGTGAAGGACCTTTTAAGCACCTTTATTTTTAAGAGTGTACTTTTTATGGAATGTAATGCATTGTTACTTTTGTGTTACTTTTTGTCACCTGGGCAGGGCTTGCTTATTTATTTTTAACAATAACACATTCATAAATAAATAACACATTCATACTAAATCTGAAGCCTTTCTCCAAAGTACGTAGGCATCCGTTAAAGTGTAAACCTGAGCTGAACTGGTCGGACTGATCATCAAGCTCTGGCTCGGAGACAGAAACTGCAAACATCGCTCCGTTAGTGCTTTGTTATTTCTTTAGTTCCCTCATAAAGGCCACCTAAAGGGAATAGCTCGGTCGCCTGCTTTGGGTGGACCGACTTTAACGGCTTCTCCTACACACGTTATTGAAACCACACAGCTTGCTGGCTAATCCCCTGTAGGTGGGACGCTTGTTTACACAAACAGACCAGAGAGAGTGAGAAAGTTTGGATTGGATTAGCATTAATGACCCCGTCTGTGGTACAGAAGGCTAGACGAGAGTTCAGCACACGCATGTTCATGGTTTGTGTGTCGATGTGCAGGCCGTAAGACTGTGTTCAGGCTGTGGTATGCCGGGGAATTCCAGCGCTGAGTGTTGTCACTGCTGGAGAAGACCATTCTCCCTTCGTCTCTGTAAACACGGCTGCACGGTCTACGCCGTGGGTTGAGTTGTGTCTGTCGCACCGAGTCTGATGTGGGTTATTAGTCAGTCATCCTACAGGAATCCTGCTGAGCGGTACCACCCTGAAGCTCCTCTAAAAATAAGCTTCATTTTACTCGTCTAACCCATCTCCTTAACTGCAGCGTCTCTACCAGTTACAGTACGCACATTCTGACACCAATCGGTGACTCAAGTTCCTGTTTTCTGTTGCTCTGTGTAAATGTGCTTTTACCCAAAACACATTCTAGACCACACAGAGAGTCAGTCGCTTTCTAGACGGCAACAACTGTGTGCATATTAGATTGTGTTTGCATGTTACATGCGTGCTGGTTCCAGCTCTGGATGTGACAAAACAGATTTTACTGCCATTGTCTTTTGCTACAATTCCCAACAGTCTCCGATGCGTAATTCATGACAATCAAGTGATGTTTTCCTGTAACGTTCTGGCCTGGTGTCAGAGTCAGCGAAAGTGTCCTCGAGCTCAACTTTATTGGCTGATTAAGTGTGTGATTTATGATTTAATCAAACAGAGACAGAACAATAGGACCATATCTTCCTCGCTTGAAGTTACAGTAATAATAGTGCACTACTTACAGTGCCGTGTACAATGTATCCAATTGTACTTTTTTTTTTTTTGTACAAATTAACTGTGTGCAATGCAAACGTTTAAAATGTAATATTCTAAATCGTGACATGACTTCACTATGCAGTATGCTTAATTCAGCAATGGTGGCCAATTATTTCAGAAATAAAATGGTTATTTTGCATTTTGAATCCACAAAGAAGCAAAATAAATAAATAAATGTCACAGATATTACTCAAACTCAAAAACTCACAAATGCTGCCATCATTTACTGGCCCTCAGTGTTTGGGGTAACACATTACAAGTAATCGGATTACTTTTTTCAAGTAACACATTACTTTATAGTCAGCTAAATTTACAACTAAATATCAAATAAGTAACACAAGTTACTTTCTTTTCCCATTTATTCACTGACGCCTCTCCTGTCCCCATGTTGAGTGAAACTGGGAGTGAGCTGCAGAGGCACTTCCTTCAGCATGAGGCTTATTAATTTCACTTTTGGTGTGAAAGGGCCTTTACCTTTGCCAAAAATATAACTTTTTTTTATTTGTTATTAAAAAAACAAATAAACAAGCCCAGCCCAGGTAATAAAAGTAACACAAAAGTAACGTAATGCATTACTTTACATAAAAGTAACTACTGTAAGTAACGCAATTGGTTACTTTTTTTATAGAGTAATGCATTACTTTAAAAACTTACCCCAACACTGTTCACCCTTATGTTCTTCCAAACCCGTATGGTTGACATTTTGAAGTGTGTTTCAGCTGTTTTTGCAAATACAATGAAAGTCCATGGGGTCCAAATCAACAAAAAAAACAGCTTAGACATTTTACAACATAATTTTAATGAGTAAACAATGATTTTCCTTTTGGGTAAACTGTCTCTTACTGCATTGTGGGATACAGTACCCAGCAAATTATGCTAAATATACATATTATGTAATGCATATATAATATAGTGGTATGTTTTTTCATTAAGTTCTGTACTGGCTACACCAGTAGCATTAAATGTATACAAATGCTCTGTGTTTTGACTGATGTCTGTGATTAATTAATCCATTTAATCCATTGTCAAGAGATTTCTTTTGTTGCACTGACTTAGTTGTGTTGCAGTTGCTATGGTTGTACACTTTATATTTCATTTTAAGTGGAAATGACTGCAGACAGCGAGGCCACAGAACCGCTGAGACGGCCACAAGTCTTACTGCCTTTGGCCCGGTTCCTCTGATTCTCATTTTTAAGGGAGGTCTCTCTCTCTCTCTCACACACACACACACAGACTCCCTGTCTTGTTCTACCTAGTGCAATGCCAGCCAATTATTCTTGTTTGCTTTCATTTTAAGTGCAGTAATTGCCAATTACTGGTGGGTGCCAACCAAAGGGCCCCAGGTGGGTGATGGCAGCAGTCACAGGGAGACTTTTCTCAGGACCCTCGGCTCTGAAACGCAGGGTTTTATTTCTGGCGAAGCTAAGAGCAGGACAAATGAACAAGTGTGTCAATGTCTGCGCTACCTCTCCTTCTGCTCGTTGTGTAATATATCTTGCTAGTGATTAATTAGGCCAATAGTTAGGGGAGGCAGTCAGAAGTAGAGCCAAATCCAGGTGACTGGGGAACCAGACCGAGGCGCCTTCATAGATTATAGAGCGGTTATGCCACACACATCCATGCATTCACAGCTGCAGAGGATCCTACAGTATGACATGAGAGGAACACACCTGGTGCACAGGTAAACATGTCACTGCATCAGCAAAATAATGCATTATGGTTCTGCTTGGCTCAATCTGCTCTCTAGTTCAGGCTGTCACATAGTCAAAATAATTCCAGTGCACCGAAACATTCGCTCCATAGAGTTAAATCCCATAAAAATATGCACACTATATTCACTTAATGGAATGTCGTTATGTCTTCAGTCTTCAAGCACAAAGGCATATTTCAAAATGCCACTGTACTTTTAAGTGACTACGAAGATGTACGATAAACAGAACGTGGCATGTTATACAGCAATGTTGTTATTTAATACCAGCTACACTCTAATATCCAACCTTGTTGTACGTAATTACGACTCATGTTTACTGGATAAAGGCGCAAATTTGTGTTTGCAATTTTCTGATTAACGTCATAGGGATCTAGAAAGTGGAACGAAAGGGAGTGTGTGTATCATTTTTATCGTTTAGTTCCAACATGTGTTTAGAAATTCGCAAAACTACATCTTTTCAAAATAGACTAGCTGGTAGTTTGCCTACTTAGGAGTTGGCTAGTTAATATCAAAACTTGTATAACGGTTGTTGGATGACTTATTGACCAGCACAAAGATTATCAACATCAACAAACAATTCAATCACCATCTTAACCCAACCGCCAGTGGCTTTTCCTGCGTTATATCCTCTATTACGATTTTAGAGGTCCAGTGACCTTCGTACACCCACCATCACATCTTTCCAGCTGCGTAAAGGTTCACGTCCTCTGTCTATTTCAGGAGAGTCATTCTAAAAGAGCACACAGACCTTTCCAAATATAGTTCTGACTTTAAGAGAGCCATGAGTCTAAGTGATTCCCTTCGTGCTATATTTATAACCCGTGGCCAAGCCATAAGTCTTCTTTCCTGACACTGAGGCATGTTATGACCTCTGTCGTTTTGGTCTGCGGTGTGGAGCTTGTGGGCACATTTCCCCGCTCCTGCTCCGTCACTCATCATTTACAACGGGGTGACATACTGAGGGGCACTTTACACGGCTCACTGTGAACCCCACAAAAAACAGCATAAATTTGTCGAGATACCAGAGTCTGCCATCAAAAAGGTTTTCATATGGATTCAAACAGCTATGCCATCCACAGTCATTTTAGAGCTCTGTACTTGTACTGTACGTCAACAACCGACTCGTTTGTCTATTTCTTCTCAAGAAAAGTCCTGAGTTATGAAAGAGCAACCCTTGAGCAATAAAGAAGGACTATTGTCAAGTATAGGTCTTTGTAATAAAGCCAACATGTATTAAGTTGTTATGCACTAATTAAACTGGTTCTTTTGGAAGAGTAATTTTAAGGCTCTTTTCGCAAACTAGCTTTGCTTGATTTGAAATTATGGAAATGAATAGCCTGATTATTGCTTGGAAAAAAAATACCCAGACTACTCTGTGTTTTGTAAAGACATGTATCTCATCAAATAAAGGAAGTGAGCATTGCAGCATCCTGTTGAAGGTCTCTCACCTCATCGGGTCACTGGCTCAGGACTTTAGATTGCAGAGTTTGGATGGGGTTCCTCTTGAAACGAGGCAGAGAATGATTCTGCAATGCATGTCTGACTCCTGATTTGTTCATTAATCAAACTGCTTTTCCCCCTTCGGTTCCGGATGGGAATATCCTGACTGTTCCACTCTGATCTCAGCCACTTTTCTCAAATAGCTGGCATGACGCTTTTCTTTCCTGAGCGTGATTATATTTGGACACGCGCGGCTGTAGGACAGCATTCTTTAAAACCACAGAAAGATGAGTGTCAGACCTCCACGGTGCCACTGAATTCATTACTAATCTCTCTTAAATGTTTTTGAAAATTTTCCCCAATATTGATTTGCCCCGCAATGGCATGGAATGGTGTGTAAAACAGTCACGGGGAGACTTTTCTCAGGACCCTCGTCTCTGAAACGCAGGGTTTTATTTCTGGCGAAGCTAAGAGCAGGACAAATGAACAAGTGTGTCAATGTCTGCGCTACCTCTCCTTCTGCTCGTTGTGTAATATATCTTGCTAGTGATTAATTAGGCCAATAGTTAGGGGAGGCAGTCAGAAGTAGAGCCAAATCCAGGTGACTGGGGAACCAGAGCGAGGCGCCTTCATAGATTATAGAGCGGTTATGCCACACACATCCATGCATTCACAGCTGCAGAGGATCCTACAGTATGACATGAGAGGAACACACCTGGTGCACAGGTAAACATGTCACTGCATCAGCAAAATAATGCATTATGGTTCTGCTTGGCTCAATCTGCTCTCTAGTTCAGGCTGTCACATAGTCAAAATAATTCCAGTGCACCGAAACATTCGCTCCATAGAGTTAAATCCCATAAAAATATGCACACTATATTCACTTAATGGAATGTCGTTATGTCTTCAGTCTTCAAGCACAAAGGCATATTTCAAAATGCCACTGTACTTTTAAGTGACTACGAAGATGTACGATAAACAGAACGTGGCATGTTATACAGCAATGTTGTTATTTAATACCAGCTACACTCTAATATCCAACCTTGTTGTACGTAATTACGACTCATGTTTACTGGATAAAGGCGCAAATTTGTGTTTGCAATTTTCTGATTAACGTCATAGGGATCTAGAAAGTGGAACGAAAGGGAGTGTGTGTATCATTTTTATCGTTTAGTTCCAACATGTGTTTAGAAATTCGCAAAACTACATCTTTTCAAAATAGACTAGCTGGTAGTTTGCCTACTTAGGAGTTGGCTAGTTAATATCAAAACTTGTATAACGGTTGTTGGATGACTTATTGACCAGCACAAAGATTATCAACATCAACAAACAATTCAATCACCATCTTAACCCAACCGCCAGTGGCTTTTCCTGCGTTATATCCTCTATTACGATTTTAGAGGTCCAGTGACCTTCGTACACCCACCATCACATCTTTCCAGCTGCGTAAAGGTTCACGTCCTCTGTCTATTTCAGGAGAGTCATTCTAAAAGAGCACACAGACCTTTCCAAATATAGTTCTGACTTTAAGAGAGCCATGAGTCTAAGTGATTCCCTTCGTGCTATATTTATAACCCGTGGCCAAGCCATAAGTCTTCTTTCCTGACACTGAGGCATGTTATGACCTCTGTCGTTTTGGTCTGCGGTGTGGAGCTTGTGGGCACATTTCCCCGCTCCTGCTCCGTCACTCATCATTTACAACGGGGTGACATACTGAGGGGCACTTTACACGGCTCACTGTGAACCCCACAAAAAACAGCATAAATTTGTCGAGATACCAGAGTCTGCCATCAAAAAGGTTTTCATATGGATTCAAACAGCTATGCCATCCACAGTCATTTTAGAGCTCTGTACTTGTACTGTACGTCAACAACCGACTCGTTTGTCTATTTCTTCTCAAGAAAAGTCCTGAGTTATGAAAGAGCAACCCTTGAGCAATAAAGAAGGACTATTGTCAAGTATAGGTCTTTGTAATAAAGCCAACATGTATTAAGTTGTTATGCACTAATTAAACTGGTTCTTTTGGAAGAGTAATTTTAAGGCTCTTTTCGCAAACTAGCTTTGCTTGATTTGAAATTATGGAAATGAATAGCCTGATTATTGCTTGGAAAAAAAATACCCAGACTACTCTGTGTTTTGTAAAGACATGTATCTCATCAAATAAAGGAAGTGAGCATTGCAGCATCCTGTTGAAGGTCTCTCACCTCATCGGGTCACTGGCTCAGGACTTTAGATTGCAGAGTTTGGATGGGGTTCCTCTTGAAACGAGGCAGAGAATGATTCTGCAATGCATGTCTGACTCCTGATTTGTTCATTAATCAAACTGCTTTTCCCCCTTCGGTTCCGGATGGGAATATCCTGACTGTTCCACTCTGATCTCAGCCACTTTTCTCAAATAGCTGGCATGACGCTTTTCTTTCCTGAGCGTGATTATATTTGGACACGCGCGGCTGTAGGACAGCATTCTTTAAAACCACAGAAAGATGAGTGTCAGACCTCCACGGTGCCACTGAATTCATTACTAATCTCTCTTAAATGTTTTTGAAAATTTTCCCCAATATTGATTTGCCCCGCAATGGCATGGAATGGTGTGTAAAATCTTCCTTGTCTTTGATTTCAAAGAAGAACGCTAATGAAAAATGGTGATTAACATAAACAGAACAAGATTAGGGGCAAACCAGACCAGCAACAACAGACATGGGTGATAATCTGAGCCTTATCACGTCTTACAACACACTCAAAGCCAATGACGAGGTGTAAAATAGCTTGTTTTAACTAAGCTGGTGGTTTCCAAATAATCGGCTGTGTGAACACGTCTCATATTTAAACAGCTTTACGAGCTCTGTGTACATCCGTCCACTCACAGGTAATGATTCATTTTCACTTTCAGTAAGGTAGTTACACACAGTGACTTAACAGAACATAAATCTTTTCAGCGTGTACACTTGATGATTTTGTAATGCACATACGCAGCTGGACCGAAAGTGGTCTTTGCGAAGGAAATGGTTGTGTGACAAGGTGACCACAAATGATTCATTGTTTTAGAACGATTAAAAACTAGGAAGCCTTGTTAATCTTCGGTTAAGGTGCAGCTTTTAATATTAGCATGCTTGGTAAATATAGGTCGTTGATCCTCTTGAGACACATTATAAATAGTATACTCACACACACGTATATATATATACATATATGTACACTGCCGGTCAAAAGTTTGGGATCAGTAAGACTTGTAATGTTTTTTTAAAGAAGTCTCTTCTGCTCATCAAGGCTGCATTTATTTGATCAAAAATACAGAAAAAACAGTAATCTTGCTAAATGTTATTACAATATAAAATAATGGTTTCTATTTTAATATCCTTTAAAATATAATTTATTTCTGTGATGCGCAGCTGAATTTCCATCATCATTACTCCAGTATAAAATGTCACATGATCCTTCAGAAATCATTCTAATATGCTGATTTATTATTAGAATTATCAACAGTTGTGCTGCCAAATATTTTTTGGGAAACTGTGATACTTTTTTCAGGATTCTTTGATGAATAAAAAGTTAAAAAGAACAGCATTTATTCAAAATCACAGAAATAAATGACATTTTAATGTATATTAAAATAGAAAAAATTTATTTGACATCATAATAATATTTCACATTATTACATTTTTTCCTGTATTTTTAATGAAATAAATGCAGCCTTGATGAGCAGAAGAAACTACTGTAAAAAACATAAAAAATTGTTCTGATCCCAAACTTTTGACCGGTAGTGAACATGTAACGCAAGTCACATAATCAGATTAATTTTTTTAAACTAACATTACTTTTTATTTTACAAGAAAATATGTTCTTTTTCAAATAAGCAATGCCGTTTTCCCATTTACTGACTGACAGCTAGAACTTTTTTATATAAAAAACAAACAAGCAAGCCCCACCCAGATTTACAAAGTAATGCAAAATGAATGCTAAAGTAATGCTACTTAAAACGTAACCAAGTAACACAATTAGTTACTTTTTTAGGGAGTGACACAATACTGTAATGTATTACTTTTAAAAGTAACTTTCCCCAACACTATATATATTTCAAATTTTAAATAAATAGAATTCAAATGGAATTATTTTAACTGAAGCTCAAATGCAAAAATTCCACATCCATGGACGGACAGAAATCTCAAGCAATTCTCCACATTAAAAGAATGACTTACGGTCCATCATCTGTTGGAGACAGCAAAAAGGCTGCATTTAGTCTTTCGCTCAAAATATTCACAAAAATATATCCTTTAATTTAAGTCAAATTATTTACAATTTCTCCAAAATGTGTGCCACAACAACTAGTATAGTTTAAAATATAAATCAAGCAACATAGCCACTGATTATAGCTTTACAATGTCTCAAGCCATCTACTATTCCCACTGCCATTGTTGTGGTTTTCCATGTGCTAAACACTTTGGTAGACTGTTTTGGGTGCTTTTTGGAGCTAGGCAATATAAATCAGTCAATATAAATCATTTGTCTTTCAAGGAAGAACGCTAGTTTAGTTGAGCTTAATCTTTTAAAACCTTACCAGGATAATCTGCTGCCAAATGAACTCCCATAATGTGGTTGCAGATAATAACAATATTGTACAACAAGTGATAATAATAAGTGTCAGCTTCACAAAGCACTAATGTTATGCATCATATTACAGCAAAGAAATGATTCTCATAAAGAAATAAACGACTTGCTCGAATGCATACCTGGACTATATCTGGAAACAGGTTTAAACAACATGAAAGGCAACACCTAAGCCGCACCGTTTAATTAAAGAATATCCCCGGGCCAAAGCGCACACACATACATACTCTCTGACAGCTTGGCACACGCAAACAGCACAAAATATTTACAAGAGGAAATAGCTGCGACATGCAGACTCAGAGTTTGTGTGGTCCGCATCCATTATGAGGCTCTGTCAACACAACTGATCCAGAGTCAGTGGGGGTCTGCTTCACTGGAGCCAGTCGGAGCCCATCGTCCTGATCAGGGATGGCATGGGGAGAGAAGAGGTTTTGGGCAACAGCCATCATCTTATATTAAGTCTGAAGTCATACGTCGTCTCATAAACCACTTGAAACAAGCTAAGTGAGGAAAGAATTAGAGAATTAACGATGCTCCCAGTCCAAGTCATAAACAAATATTTAAAACTTACGTCACTGTTTTGTTTTTCTACAGCAGGTGTTTATTTTATGGAGACCTGTGCATGGATTTAAGGGTAAAATGACACAATTTAATTAGCACAAGTAGCGCTGAAATTAAAAACATTGACCTAATTAATGCCTGGATTAAAAACTGTCAAAACAAAACAACTTTTAGGATTCTCACCTGAAGCCAGTCGAAGCAATCATGCATTATTCTCCTGGGAAGTCGGTTTTCTTGTTCAGAGATCATGATGACGAATTGCATGATGTCTTAGACGTGTGGGAAACCGCGACCCCCAGGAGACATTCAAAGTTTATATCGGTGCGCTGGATTATTACTTTTGATTGAGCATGACTTAAAATAACGCTGCGCTTGAAGGGCTTTAATTAATTTTTCCGCACCTGGACTGAATAAAAGTTTCCAGAGGAATTATGTAAGTCCATCTGTAGGTCAGGGGTCTGATAGCCATCCGCAAACGCTGCCTTCTCATGGATGGCGTCTGTAAACGCACACATACTTTCTCGATTTTGCATAGCCGCATTTCCTGGATTACAGCATGCACAGAGTAATTAAACAGACTCCTGTCTTCAAAACAGACTCCTTTCTGCTTACTCCTAAACACCTCAGTGACACTTTTTTTTTCTCCTCTCTTCTCTCTTTCCTTCATTTTTTCCTTTCCTTGAAACCAGAGAGTCGCTCGACACGCTCATAAATGCTACATGGGAAAGGAATGTATTGACCCATTTTTTGGTACAACCGTTCACCGCACTGTTTCTGATGATGTACTTCGCCATAAATGTGTTTGAAGGTCCACTTTGTCCCTTATGGTGTGATCTTACAGTAATGTGATATACTTACAAAAAATGAGCATGCTTTTTGATTACTTGCAAAAGATGAGCATGGCAAAGTCTTGATAAATTTTCTGGTCCACTGTGGTTATGAACTGCCAGCTGAAAGAGACTGACATGTAAAGTGAGCAACGATTGTTTGTCTTGCTCAGTTACATCTAAAATTGTTTATACATCTATGGACTTGTATGCAGTGTTCGGGAAAGTTACTTTTAAAAGTAAAGCATTATAATATTATGTCACTCCCTAAAAAACAACTAACTGCATTATTGCTATTTTTGGAAAGTAATGAGCTACGTTACTTTTTGGGCTTGCTTGCCATTTCACGTTAAAAGTGAAATGAATAAGCCTCAGGCTGAAGCAAACGTAAATGCAAAAAGCTCAAACAAACCATGCAATTGTGTCATTCTGGACTGCATGAAGAATTAAAAAAAAGTTCAACACTTTCCATTCAGTCAATAAATGGGAAAACAACTTGCATTACTTATTTGAAAAAGATTTTCTTGTAAAAAATGAAAAAGTAATGCATTACTTTACTAGTTACTTGAAAAAAGTAGTCTGATTATGTAACTTGCGTTACTCATAAAGCATTACTCCCAACACTGCTTGTATGTACAAAATAAAGCAGAATAAATATGTCAACAACTATACTTTCTAATAAGACTTTTGACAACTGAATATGAAGTCAGATTCCAATCTAAAACCTCAAATTTCAGTCAGATCTTGCCCTTTTTGTGTTTAATATGCATCATTCTGTCAGTAATTGGATTGTGGGCGGTCTAACGCTAGGACTGGTTTATCCTGGACTGATTGCATGTGTCCTGTACCGTGTTATGAATGGTTAGGCTTGAGAAACGGTTTGCTTATTTAGTCCCTGCTTTCAGTAGGATTTGTTAAGCTCCGGATCTGAAGGTACAGGCTGAATATCTTGAAGTGGTCAAACGTGAGAGCTGTGGTGTGTGTGTGTCACTGGCCATCTATGCAGTATGATTAGAACAGGAAACATAAAGCCCAGACCCACGGCAGGTAAGAGCCCTGAGTGATTATGTTGCTCTAACTTGTACAAATATTTACGGCCTGATTATTTTGGGTCTGCCATGCTGGGGTTTTTTCACTCTGCCAGTCCTGAGACTGCACAAACACAGGAGACCCGACATCTGAACAAGCTGTCTGTCTAGCCATGACAGGACACCCATAACCCAGACTACTAGAGCACTCGGCCTGACCACACACATAAATACACTCATGCAGGTCTGTTCATATGCACAGTTAGGCTCAGAAACACTTGCACAAAATGATATGCTGCTGCTAAGTCTTGTCATGATCATATTTACGAGATGAGCATACATGAACGCCACCAGTCGGAAACTTGAAATAGTTCAACTATTTAAGTTTTTTTTTTTTTCATTATTTACTTACCTTCATGTGGTTTGAAACCTGGCTGACTTTCTTCTGTGTGTTTTGAAAAATACAATAAAAGTCAATGGAAAAAGATGCAAACATCTGATGCATGACAATCCTTTGACGCTCAAGAAGGTGCAACCAAATGGATGCAAACTTCTACAAACAAAATAATCAGTGTAAATTGCTATTATTTTGTCTTGTGGGAAATATACGATGACAGTGAATGGGTTTCAGCTTTTTGAAACATTGAAAAAAGTGCAAAAGCGGCAAATATTAATTGATGCTCAAGGCATACGCAAATGGATGCACAGTTTTGTAAACAGAGTGTATTTATATCCTTTTGAAATATGTGCATATCTTATAGTGCATCTGCAGGCACTCCTAACTAAGGGGACGTTTATGCGACACTGTTTTGCAACTAGAAACAGGCCATTCATTTACAGAACAATGGTGTTTTGGGGGCCTGAAAATGCTAAATTTGGAAAACAAGTTTTTCAAAACAATACCATTATCTTTAATGCGAATTTGTGAAAATGGCGACATCATACACATGCATGCTTTTGCCATCTTCACTGTTTGTATTCGCCGCTCTGTAGAAGAGTGCGTAGTGTTTCTTTACAAAGTGACATTGCCAACTACTGGCCTAGTCGTTTTCACAGATACATGTGAATGGGGATTTTTTTTTAAATTACATTGTCATGCAAACATACTCTAACAATAAGATCTTTTGTCTCTAGTCTATACATATACGGCAAATAAATTGTGCAAGGGTTTTATAAACTAAGGAGTCTAAAGGAGTGGTGCTAAATAGCACTAAATGTCAAAAGGGTCTGGCTGCAGACTTGCGCTTGCACTCTCAGACACTTGCACTTCCGCTAGCGACGTCACTTGCAGTCTTTATTTTTTTATTTTGTTCTATTTATTTATTCTTTTTGTCACTTGCACACTCCGATACCTGGGACGTCACTTGCAATCGACACAAATCGTGCGTGTTGCCAATGGAGACAAGAAGCTGTGGTTGTGATTAAACGATTAAGCCATATTAAGTGTTTATGTTTTTCTACAGGAGGAAAACACTTAACGAGAGACTTGTGCAAGCCTGAGAATGCAAGTGCAAGGCTGCAGCCAGACCCTTCTCCTAAAAGCGGTTCTTTGGCTCGTAATCATAGAAGAACCACTTCAAGTGCTACATAGCACATATATATTTAAAGATGGTGCTATATAGCACCTTAACCACCCCAAAGAACCGCTGAAGAACCATTACAGGTTCTTTATAGGTGCTATATAGCACTTAAATTGGTTCCCCTATGATTATGAGCCAAAGAACCGCTTAGCGATGCAATATAGCACCTCAACTACCACAAAGAACCGCTGAAGAACCTATTTTTTTGTGTGTATATGCAAACTTATGCTCTCAACTGTTAATAATATAATTAATCAGTATGTAAGAACAGTAGCATGTGACAGACGTCAGTAGAATCTACCTCAAAACAGAGCAGGAAATGACATGCATGAGAAAGGATAGAAGCATGACATGAATGAACACCAAACTATGAAACATCTAGTCACTTTCAAACGAGTCAACAAGCAGAGCATGTGCAAACAGGTCTCTTTAAAATCTGTCAAATAAAAATGCATGAACAAAAGAGTTTGCTCAAGACAAAGGTGGTATGCATGTTGAAAATATCAGTATTTGATCTTAGGAACTGGAAGACTGCCTTAACTTGAACCTAATAAGCCAGTCCGATGTGTGAGCCACCGTTTTGTGCAATAGCTCCTGAGGTGATCTCATGGTCACTCCACCCACTGTGTTACTCAGCAGTGATGCACTTCCTCTACCTATGACTAATTGGCTCGCTTGCGCCAACAGGGCTCATCCGAATCGGGTCTAAATAACGGGATACTGATAAACCAAATGATGGCAATTTTTCCGAAACGCCTGACACTGACGTGGCCCACACAGCCAGCGTGAATCATAGATGAACCCCCCAGACGTTCTGGCTCTCACCCACGCTCGGCTCCCTCCTGCGCGTTCTGCGTTTGGACCACATGGCCCAACACAATCAGGCCTCTGTTAGAAAGGGTAATTATTTGGAAAATGACTGGCAACACACCTGACAGCTCTATTAAATCTGACATGGCTTTGCTGGTCGTCGGTCAGCTAAGCAGTTTCCTTCACGCTATACCAGGACAAGTTCTGTATATGATCAACGGAGACACGACTGCACGATATCTTCATCCAGTCGCATAGCGAAGATCGCAAAGCCTCGCTAACTGGCCACTGAGTGAGACGGTGGGTGGTTTCAGCAGTCAACCCGGTCGCTAATTCATTACATAACTGCAAAATGAAGAGAAAGGCTGAAGGAAATTGAGATTTATTTCAGTGGTGAAACTGGTTGTGTGTTTTGGACCGCACTGCTGTTTTCTAAACATACCGGGTGCGTGTTGGTCAGAGGGGAGGTGAACAGCAGGCCTTTGTGGCTCGGCCCGAAGCTAAGTGTGTTTGGGCTTGTGGTTTTTGGGAGCCCTATGGCTGAGATCAGACACTCAGCTGTCGATAGAAACTGTTTAACAATGAACCCATAAATAGCCATGGAGTCCATCCCTCTTGTTCTAGACCATTTACATTCATGCATTTAGCAGATGCTTTTATCCAAAGTGACTTGCATCGCATTCAAGGTACATTTTATTAGTTCTTGCTTTACCTGGGAATCAAACCTTTGACCTTTGCATTGCCAGTGCCATGCTCTACTGTTAGAGCTATAAAATAAATGCGTGGCCTGGTTAGTAGAACAAATTTAATGGGTCCCAAGTAGACATCTAAAGTCTATCAAAAAGTGCCTTTTCATCCCAAAGCCATGCACAATATGAAACATTTGCATTTGCAACCCGATTTATGTCTATAACATGAGTGTTTTAACAAAAGTAGGCCTTTTATGTCCAAATTGCTATTTGGCAATCTAAACAACAAGTAATTTCAAAGGGGGGACAAGTTGGGTTTCTTTGAGCATATATATATATATATATATGCATTTTGTCCTGAATGAAGCAATCAGAAAAATGAATCTCTGGCTTAGCAGGCTCTTCATCAGTATATCTTCATTTGGTTTCTTAAGATAATTGTGCATTCCAGGGTTCATTGGAAAAAGTACATCAGTACATATCAATGCTAAGCTTTGCATTAAAAAGTAATATTGAGAAACCCAACCTTAGCAACCTTAAGGCATATTATATAATCACCAAAAGCTCATGAAACCGAGAAAAACAACATCAATCAAATGTTACCCAACTACGATATTATGACGCTGCCTTTTCTTCCTTCTAGCATAGGTTAACATTTTTGCCACCCTTTACTAACATCCTGTTTTGTTCAGAATTGATTATTTTCTGACAGTTCTGCTTGTTTTTATCACCGCAAGCTCTGGTGAAGGTCATAGTTGTTGTGCCTTTGAGAGTTTTTCTCATCGTAAGCCAAGCTGCACCTCAAACCCTGATCAGCCGGCATTGTGTAACTCTAGACATTCTGTTACGTCATATTTCTGCTCTGACCTTTCATGACATAAATATCTGTGACTTCCTCTCTGAACTGTGCGTGTTCCACAGGGTAAGTGTCATAGACATATAGCAGCCTCATACAAAGAGTCACTAAGCTTTACAGTCGATTCAAGCCTCGGTGATTCATTATTGGCACAAGCACAACTTATATTACATGCAGTTGGGTAAATTATTGCAACCGGTCCCCTATAAACAGGCACAATAAACCTAGTGCCAAAAATATTCCAAGTGTGTGGTTTAATCTACTTTCTCCACACTCCAGAAAGCAATTAAACTGACGGGTGACGATAACAGGAAATCTAGATACTTAACTAAACAACATATTAAAGCGTCCACATACAAACCAACACACTTAAGCTCAGTAAGCCACCCACGGACCTTAAAGCCTTTTATGAAATGTGAATTTAAACAGTCATTTTTTAAAAGCGGTAACTGTACTTTATAAATGCCCAACCTTTACAGAACACACCCGGGGAGAACTTATATCTAATCATGAAAGAATCTGAAGTCTTTTAATCGCTTGCAGATTTTCACTGCCACCCAAGACTGCAAATCTCTGTCTTTTGCCTCATGCTGGGTTCACACATGCGCAGCCTTCAATGTCCTTAATCAATACATTACAGCACAGTTTGGCAGCCTGCTCTCGTTTGTAGATTTTTACATCTTCTGAAGTAAATGTGACTTTAATTTGCGATTACAAAAAACAATCTCCACGATGCTAGGGTGTTTTGGGAGGTTGCAATGTGATTGCTAGAGTGTTTTTCGTATGTAGCATGTTCTAGAAATTCGCCAACTCTCAACGATATTTTGAATTCTAGATATGCTTAAGTCTGATTGCTCAGAAAAGTAACACAATCAATGCATTTTCTCTCTGAACACACACTGAGTTGGGCAGTGCTGGGTAGATTACTTACACATTTTAATCCATTACTGATTACAGATTACATGATGAAAATTGTAGTTCGTCATGTAATCTAGGTTTTTAAATTGCTTTTAGATTACTTTTTTTTTTTACCAAACTTGTTTTGAACTTTAAATGTATCACTTAACTTGTTTTAATACAACTGTATCATATTGATGTAAAAAATGCAAAGAGAAAGAAAATATATTCCATTATTTGATATTAAAATCATGAAGTGCATCAAACATTATTACACAAGAGTTTCCCAAACTGGGGTTAATATAAGAACTGCAGTGGGTTTGTGAGTTGATAAAAACAGGAATATTTCAATTGTTTACCTGCATGCCGATGTGACCATTAACCAACATCCGAGAACTGTGAACACGTGAATGTGTTGTTAAATTATTGAGATATTAACTTCCTCCGGGATATTTTAAATCAAAGGGGTTTGGCTGACAAAAACATTTGGGAATCCCTGCATTACATCAACCAACATTATTAACATGATAATATGAATACAGCAATGACATTACACAAATTCAGAAGCAATTTATGTAGAAGCAATATATCATGTAATCCATAAAAAGTAACTGTAATCTGTCAAAATGCAATATAATACAGTTACGAGTACTCAATTTTTGGAATCTGATTACGTAATCCAGTTACTATGGGTGAGTTTGGCTAACAGTAGAAAAGACACAAGTTGCAGAAGTCATAATTCTATTAATTCTATCAGATCTTTTCCAGTCTCCTTTCTACTGTCTACTCAACTGTTATATATGTCCAAAAAATGTCTAAAAGCATTACCTAAAAAATGAGGCAAATAAGAATATAAGAAAACTGAAATATTACAAGCTGCCTTTGGTGTAACAATAAGAAATCATTTAAATTATATTAAGAATATAAAGTGAAGGAGCGTCAATGCACTAAATCAGGACTTCCGGTGTAGACCTTGTTTTATCACATCACAATGTGTACGCCGTTATGCTCATACGCCATCACTCAAGACCACATTTCACCTTAATAATGAACATACAAAACAAAACAGCTGGAATGTTAATAGAAATTCAGTAATTGCGGAGAAAGGAAATAGGCTTGTTGCGGAGCCAAATGGTTTTTCGTTGGACTATGGATTTTGTTCCAGGTTTTTCCATCGGTTGGGCTCTTACATATCCCAGCGAGATCTGCGAGGAACCGCAGGTGATTACTTGAGCAGAGGTTTATGCACTGTGGTGCAGATGCTTAATAAATGGCCCATGTCTAGTTTAATGAGAGTCCTATGGCTGTCTGAAGTGACCACGTTTATATTAAATGGGACAAACGGCGGAGAAGTTGACTGTGAGATGTAGTATTTGATTGAGAACTCAATACATCAAAATATCTTCTATAAATGTTAATGTCTAGGGACCACACAATGAGTTGTATTAGACACTTCAAAGTTTGAAAATACAACTTCCAACCAATCTCCATTACTTTTTAATTAATTAGAAAAAATAGCTAGATGCAAATGCAAATAACTTCTACTTCTGCAAAAAAATAAGTATTTATGTCTTGTTTTCCAGTGCAAATGTCTAAAGATTCTAAACTCAAAACACACTGAGAAGCAAAATCACATACGTCTTGTTTTTTGAGAAACTGATCAAAATTGAGTGAGTTTATGATTATAACAAAATCAAACATCTTCCAAAAGGCTCAGAAAAACAAACTTAATTCAAAGGGAAAACAAGTCTTTATAACTCACTGACAAGATATTTGTTCTTGTTTTAATGATAAATTCACTTAATTTTGATGATTTTCTCAAAAAAACAACAACAACTGTTTATCTTCATTTTACACCTCAAGTAAATGTATCTTAATTTTAAAAATATTTTTAGATATGTGTTCCGGAAAACAAGACAAAAATACTAAGCATGTTGTTAGCACATTTCTACTCATTTATGCAGTGCATTAATGCCATGACTATGAATTTAAGACAGTTTTAAGTCTATAATTTGTGGGCAAATTAAGACTTTTTAAGACCTGCAGAAACCCAGAGTATGTAAAATATAGAATGGTTGCTAAAGAAACCAAAGACAAATCTTGCAGTGGCTCACAGGTTCAAGAGACACAAGCTTTAAAAGACGGCAAATGTTCCAGCTCTTTACAAGATACTTTCCATCCAATTTAGGGGCCCTTCAAGAATTCACACTCTTCTATTTGGCCTCCCGGGAGGTTCGAGGTAAACAAATGAGTGAAGGGAGTCCCGGTGCGTATATCTATGGGTCTTTCTTTAAATAGAAAACTCAAACTGAATGGCTCGTCTGTTAAAGTGATCAACTCAAGACTTTTTCTGGAACACACATGGGCATGACTGAGGAAAAGGGGCAGCTGACCTCCGTTCTCGTTTGAGGTAATGTTTAAAAATAGCCTTGGATGAGTTTGTCTGTGTGTGGGTCGTTTGAGGAGGTTAACGAGCTGTGCGGAGCACTCTGAAGGGTGTTTTCAGGAAGGCCCCCTCAGTGCACAGTGTCCAGGAAACTGTCAGAACTACATAAACCTTTAACCCGAGAGGGCATTCCTGTAGATCAAACAGTAGAGCATGGGTTCGATTTCAAAGGAATGCAAAAACTGCTAAAACACATGCAAAAAAAGCAATCCAAGTCACTTTGGATAAGAGTCTCCGCCAAATGCTTAAATGTACATTCTAAATAATAAATATGTATCTGTATTTAATATTAAAATCATGAAGTGCATCAAATCAAGAGTTTCCCAAACTTAGGGTTAATATAAGAACTGCAGTGGGTTTGTGAGTTGATAAAAACAGGAATATTTCATTTGTTTACCTGCATGCCGATGTGACCATTAACCAACATCCGAGAACTGATGAAAAAAAGCATGCAAGTCACTTTGGATAAGAGTCTCTCCCAAATGCTTAAAAATTCTAAATAATAAATCTATATAATGCATTCACACAGTGTTGGGGGTGACGCATTACAAGTAACATGAGCTACGTAATCAGATTACTTTTTCAAGTAATTAGTAAAGTAACACATGCTTTTAAATTTACAACAAAATCGTTAAATTACTTTTTCAAATAAGTAATGCACGTTACTTTGTTTTCCCATTTACTGACTGACAGCTCTCCTGTTCTCATGTTGAGAGAAATTGGGAATGAGGTGCAGAGAAACTTCCTTCAGCATGAGGCTTATTAATTTCACGTTTGGTGTTAAAGGGCCTTTGCAGTTGCCAAAAATATAACTTTTAGGTTTTTTGTTATTAAAAAACAAACAAACAAGGCCAGCCCAGGTGACAAACATCATGCATTGCTTTCCATAAAAAGTAACGCAATTAGTTACTTTTTTATAGAGTAACGCAATATTGTAATGCATTGCTTTTAAATGTAACTTTCCCCAACACTGCATATACATAAGATAAGAATGGGCTTGGTCTAATCTTGCATTAACATCATCCAATTACTCTAATTATGGCAAGGCAACTCTGAAATTCCACTCTGAACTGTTCATGTCCTTAAACTCAGAAATGGTAAAATGCATAGATATGTTGTTCTCATTGAGTTCCTGATTCCCTTTAACTCTGTGGCCTGAAGAATCTTCACCTTTCAACAACTCACTAACTTCTTTTATTCCAACTTGTGTGTTATGTAAGCTGCTCTACTGTAGATGCTGAAACAGAAAAGAAGGATTTTTTTATAAGACAGACAGAAGGATTTCATTCGGATGCTCGATATGAAAAGCAGATGGTGAAGGTCATAAAACAATTTTTTAAATATTACAATATTATTTTGTAAGACTACACTATTGATACCATATATAAACATATTATACAACAGCATTTCTTATAGTAAGGTAGTTCCTAATAATGAGGGAAACTGACATTAAATGCACCATCAGACCATCAAACATCACTACACACATAGATATACGAATCTCACTTGGATGCTCATGGCATCTAGACTTTTTTTGAATTTGGAATGAAATCTGGAATGGACATGTCATGGTGAAGGGAATGAAAAGTGCATTGTGCTTGCTGCCATTTGAGTCAGCTTGATTATTTTGAGTCATCCAAATGGGTCATAATTACATACTGAACAAAAGAATACATGAATCGGACTGCACTGCTAGTTGCACAAAAACCAACGGACAAAATGGAAAGATGTGATGTCTATCTGACTGCAAAGGAAACATCGACTCAGAAACAGTATGGAAAAGTCACAATGAAACAAAAGTAGCAACAGATCGTTTCTTCAGTAATCCAACATACATCCAAGCGTGCCATATTATGGAAAAGTTTTTACTTTGCATATTTGAAAAGTTTTGCGTACAAACATTAATGATCCCCATTTACACAGATCTGCGAAAACAACTAAAAATGCTGAATTATGCATGCCAGGCCAGTAGGTGGCGATGTAAACACTATGCACCTGCACACGTATGCATTTTAAAAAGAAGTCGCGAACACGTAATATGCATATCCATGACGTCACCATTTTCACTAAAATACACGTTTTTGTAGTTTATACGGAGAAGAAAATGGCATCGTTTTCGAAAACATGCACTTTGAAACCCGTTTTAAAAAGTTTGCATTTTCAGGCTGTTGTTGTGTAAATTAATAGCCAAAACGCATTTTAAAAAAATTCTGTTTGTAATTGAAAATGTGAAATCTGTGAGTTCCTATCATCTTTGTTCAGTATGTCTTCCACACTAGTCCCGCCAAAATCCAGAGAACCAGGAAGTGTTGCAGCTGTTTCAGAGGAGCTAAAATTGGTACCACAGACATCTCGGTAAACTCAAGACACATTTTTTACACTTTTCATTCTGTACCTTTCCAAAAATGTGCTGCTCCCAGACAGTCTTTGTTTGGCGAGTCCTCATTCCTTTGGAATTTTCCCTCCGTTTCATGGCTACATCCAGGTGGGCCATAGAAAGGAATGAGGTTTATAACTTCAGGCCATTGTTTGAAGTTGTACTTCCTGGTATGTCTTTTAGCAAATAAACAGATGAGGGCTTTGGCCACGGCGGAGCGCAAGATGGCTAAGTGAGTGGCAAGAGGTAAAAATCTCACGGAAAAAAAGAAGAGAATGGAGAAAGACGTGAGTATTTTGCACGTAGCAAAGCCACAGATGAAAAGAGGAACACCTGGTGCACATCCTGAAACATACTGCTGCAGCATCTTGCAGTTCTGGGGTTTAGAACATCTCCTTTTTCTGTTTATTGTAGAAGATCTCCGTGTCCAACATGGTGCAGAGTGGTTTCTTCCTCATGTCTTTGTCAAGTACTTTCTGCCATGATAAATGCCTGTGGCGGGACAGCGGAGTAGTCATCACTGTTGATGTTGTATCGTGTTTCAAAAAAACAAAGGTCAAGTGCTGCCACATGGATAACAGGTTGTGTGATAAGCTCACCCAAACAGCACTGAGACTGTTAATGAGGCCTTGTGTTGTTTATAGGTATCCAGACAGTACCGTACCAAGCCCTCAAGCTGGTTTGTTTCAGAGTACAAAAGCAGATGTTTACTTACCTCTTCGAGCAGAGTTCATGCTCTTTTATGTCCTGTTGCAAGTGTTGGGGGTAATGCATTACAAGTAATGTGAGTTATGTAATCAGATTACTTTTTTCAAGTAACTAGTAATGCATTATTTTTAAATTTACAATGAAATATCTGACTTACTTTTTCAAGTAAGTAACACAAGTTACTTTGTTTTCCCATTTATTCACTGACACCCAGTTTTGGGGCTAACGCATTACAAGTAACGTGAGTTACGTAACTGTAAGTAACTGTAAGTAACACATTACTTTTTAATTTACAAGAACATTTCTGAGTTACTTTTTCAAATAAGTAACGCCAGTTACTTTGTTTTCCCATGTATTGACTGACAGCTCTCCTGTCCCCATGTTGAGAGAAATCAGGCGTAACTGCAAAGGCGTTGTGTGCGTTGTGTAAATATGATGCTTACTGTAACTCTAGACTAAAGTAATGTTTTACTTTTTTTATATTGAAAACAAACAAGCCAGCCCAGTCCAAATTTAAAAAGTAATGCAAGCGTAACACAAAAGTAATGTAACACTTTACTTACCATAAAACGTAACTAAGTAACGCAATTAGTTACTTTTTAAGAGAGTAACACATTTTTAAAGCATTACTTTAAAAAGTTACTTTCCCCAACACTGCTGACTATTCTCATGGCTTATTAAGTTCACTTCTGGTGTGAAAGGGCCCTTAAGAGTTGCCAAAATTGTAACTTTTGGGTTTTTGTTTTTAAAAAAATTAATCAGCAAGCCCAGGCCAGGTGACAAGTAACACAAAAGTAACACAATGCATTACGTTCCATAAAAAGTAACTAATTAGTTACTTTTTTATAGAGTAACGCAATACTGTAATGCATTACTTTTAAAAAATAACTTTCCCCAACACTGCCTGTTGCAAATCAAAACTCCCAGCCCTTGCTTTCATCTTCTGGCCAGCTTTGGTGTCTTATGAATGACTAAACCATTTTTTTTTGGCTTCATTTGTTTAACACTTTCTTCCTCTGCAGGTCAGCTCTGGGATGATTGTTATGATCTGTCACTGGTCACTTCAGCCAGTCACTACAAAAAGACCAAAATACGTCTCAGGTACAAATATAGGGATATTGTCCTAACTGTGTTATGGTTATAACTTCCCCTGGCCTTGGTTGAGGAGCATTACATAAAATTACAGTATAAGAAAAATAATTATTTAGGGCTATCTACTGAGCACACCCTTCAATCTGAACAACCAAACGGTTTTTAAAGCCTTGTCGACTCACTAATGCAGCTGCCATAACAATTAGCGGTGACAATTACAAAGGCTCTGAGTGCGTTTACATGAACAATCAACTGGTTATGCCTAATAACCCAATTATGTGGTCATTTAAGATCTTGTAAATTCATTAAACAGTGTTCTTTTTTGGGGGTAAATATAATACCTATAAAGAAAATAAATAAAAACAGCACATCTAGATTTTTTTCCCTATTACTCTGATATCACTTTGCATGCAAAGCGTCGTCCTGCATAGTCACATTTTTAGAATAAAGGCCGTTCACACCAACAATAACTATATTAGAGCCCACACTAGCTCATAAAAACATTGCTTATTATAAAAACAAGCTGCAGTTTTGTGACCTTCCAGTTTAAATACTCGAGCTCTTTAATTCAGGATGGATTCTGATTGGCTGTCAAGGTTGTCATTGTTCATCAGCTAGAAAAAAATCTTTCTGAAAGTGATTTGATCTAGATTTCTTAGGTTAAAAACTCACGAACAAATCCTTTATGTTCTCCATGCTCTGCTGTTAAAATCAAACACAATCTGTAGAAATGCTTTCGTTTTTATTGTATGCGATTACGCATGTGCTACACAATTCCAGCCGCTGCAAACAAGTGCTTTTTTGTCTGCGTCTTAACTCAAACCACACACGCTCGGCCTCTTGTCTATTATCAGCGAACACATCTCTGCCGTCACCGGCCAGGAACTGCAATGAGGTCATGAAGTGGCACGGCTTTCAATCAGGTCCTCTCCTGAGCTAGCCGTTCTCACGGGCCGCTGTTGATTCTACTTTGGGAGGGTCTGGACGCTTTGAAGTGCTATGTAAAAACTGTACAAACACAAATGTGTTTGAGGACGATGGCATCTGTGTTTGTGCTCAGGCCTTTGATATGATCCATGTTACACGACTCAGCCTGAGCTTATCTGTAATACTGACCCGACTGTGCTGAACACCAGCTGATATGTAATATCAATACAGGGGAACGCCCAGAATATAAACAGCCCAGTCGTCCTCTTCTTCTCCCGTCTGACCCTCGAGCTCATGAAGGTGAGGCTGTGGTGTTTGGCATGGACGGAGGAAATCGAATCCGTCCATTTATTAGTTCCCGAAGGCTGTGTTGTTGTAAGGATTAGGGATGAAAAAAGGCGACAGGATTAATGCCACAGCAAGACAAACATGCGCCAAGCGTTATTTCCCTGCATAAAAGCCGTTCTGCTGCTGGCTCGTTCCTCTGCCCACCCTTTCCTCTGTACCTCGATTTAAACGACGGGATTGGGTTACACTTTATTTTGTAGTCTTTAACGGCAGAATTTACTTCAAATGTGCTTTGCTTTAATCTAATAAAGCACTTGAGCAAAAGAAAAGAGACTCTCGCCAAAGTTTCCTGGCCACATTTGTGTGATTTTCCTTTTTTATCTCTCTTTTCATCACATGTTTGAAAAGATTTCAGTTCCAGTGATCTTGGGATGTACAGGATCACATGTTGACTTTTTGCAGTCGTTGGATTTTCTGTTTGAACAAATGTCAGGTCGTTCTTTGGCGAGATAAAGTAAAATGAATAAAATGGAAAACATAAAGCCTTTTCTGAATATTTTACAGCATTTTTCCATTTAGAGGTCATGCGTGAACAGAAGCTGTTGTCGAAATGCCAGAAAAGTCTGCTCTGGCAGCTAAGCCACCTTAAGTTCTTAAGGAGAACTATTCCATGTTGTTTAATTCTAAGTCTGTGAAAAAAAGTCGAAAGTCTTGATTATTAACTTCAAGGATTCCCAAACTTTTTTGTGACCCAAACCTCTTTGAGCTTTTTCCCTAAGGGTTGATATTTGCCACCTTAAATTGATTTCCAGGGGCATTTTTACTTTTATAATAGCAATTTTTTCTAACCTTATTAGATGTATCAAATTCTTACATTTAATCAATACATTCAATTAGAATAACAAGACACTATATGTTTTTACCAATCAAATAAAATCAGTATCAACAAAATCCAATTTTGCACTACAGAAATGGCACAGAAGCTGCATCTAAGATGCATTTATGTACACTGCAAATAATGCAATGAGAGTTTTAAAAAAGAATATTTGAATATTAAAATATTACCTTTTTTAATGAAATGATACTTTAAACATGTAACTAAAACCTCCAGTAGGAGGCTTAATGCATGAGTCACTGAATTATTCACTCAGCCAATTCATCCAAACAAATGATTCATTCAAGAATGGCTCTTTATGAATGGATCTTTGAATCACTGATTTGTTCAAAAAAGCTGATTCATTTAAGAAGGAAACACCACTGTGTGTTGCTCAGTTTTGAACTATTTTTGTTGACAGCATTGATCAAAAACAGTATTGAGTCAATATTGAATTTTAAATTAAACTCGTAATATTAACTTGTTTAATCAGGAGTGACACAGAGGCTGCATTTGAATACTGAAATACAACATTATTATAAAATGAAAATATACTTTAAATATGAAACTAAAACCACCAGTAGGAGGCTTAATGAGTGAGTCATTGAATTATTCACTCAACCAATTCATCCAGATGTATCATATAGAAATGTAAGGCAAAAACTCATTAAGAGACCTTTTTGCCCCCATATATTGAATTTTGATTCTAACTGCATTCTAATAACGCTTGTTTTTGTTTTGTAACAATTACAATAATACCATATACGTCTTCTCTCTATCTTACCATGCTATCCCTCAAACTTAAGCTACTTTCCAAGTCTTTACCTTTACTTCACTGTGTCATCTCACTGCACGCAGACGGTGGACTCTGGCAGGTCTCGCACATCTTCAGTCTGAATGAGCAAGCGTCTGTCCTCCATCGCCCATTCATCCTTCATTCCTCCTTCCAGATGAAAGTCTCCAGCATTCCTCCCTCCGCTTGTGTGGTCTCTCCCGTAGGAGCAACGTAATGCTGTCACCCCTGGCCCAGCATGCATGTGTTTGTGTGTTTAGACCTGCTCTCACTGATGGCTGATGGTCATTTTCCACCTGAGAGGTTCATGGATGTTTATTGTTCAGTAGAATTGGGAGCATATTTCAGCGGAGATCATGCCGAGTGATGATTTCGCTCACTGTCCTTATGGACTTTCCCGTTCCTCCTCTAGCAGGCTGATGATACAGTGTGAGGTTTATCTGTAATCTCGAGCGATAGATATGTCGTAGCTTATATTCAGGTGACATATTTTGATGAGGTCTGAATATGTTATGATTATGATATGATTAATGAGAAGCACGTGTATGCTGAAGTATTATAACAGATGGTTCAGTGGATCAGTCACATTCTTCTCAGAAGTCTGTCGACACCGTCGAGTGTGAGAGGTTTGCTAAGGATGCTGGGTAAATGGATGAGAATTCCTGAAAGTCAGAAGAAACAAATAAGAAAGAGAAATCATAGCAATTCTTGATAACTATTTCTAGTGTTGCACATAAATAACACATCTTTTTTTGTCTCCAGATTAATCTCAATGTCGTCAATTCATCCAACTGAAAATCGTCGGTTAACAAAAAATAAATGAAATTTTACACCAGTGAATATCATGCCATATTTCAACCCTCAATCAAATGAAACAAATAAAAATATGAAATTCTATTTTGCAAACAGTATAATATAAAAGTAAGCAATTTTTTAATTGCAACCTTATTTGAGTGACAATTAAGCACATTTTATCTGTCTCATTTCTCAGTAGTACAGTAGTACTAATGCAAAAGAGAAAAAAAGCTCATTCTCATCACAGTTTTGTTAAAACAGTAAGTTTTCACTTCCAGCCTTCATGGACAATTATATATCACTTATAAATGATTAAATACTTACATCCATGTTTTTCTGTATCATGCAAACCTTTAATTTTATCAAGTGTTTACCATAATTAAAATACAATTTACTTATTTTGTGTAATATAAAATGCTTTACATGTAATTTATGTATTTAGTTTTCTCAGTGATTAAACGTTATTTTGGTTTTATCCAGAGAGAGAGAGAGAACTTGGTAGAAGTAATGATGTGTAGCCTCGACTGTAAAGGAAAACTTTTGGAAAAACGACGTCATGCACCGGAGGAGAGTTTGCCATGAATGCTCACTTTGAGCGGAGGTTTTTCCCTCTTTGATGGACTCGGTGATTCAGGAGGGGAGAAGATGAACTGAACTCCACTAGAGCGATGTATGAACTGGGTGGGGTGTTTTTTTATTTGGATGATGTCAGTGTTCTAGGATTGCTGTGGCTCCACTTCCAGCGCCACTTTGGAATGCCAAGTTTATGCTTCCAAAAACACCGAAAATGAGTCAGAAATTAACATGGAATGTGGTCAGTGTGGTCAGAAACAGGTCAGTCGCCAACTCCGAGAAAATTAATTCAATTATCATTCAGAAGTAGCTTGATCATACACAATTAAAAGGACATCCCATACAGCCATTATTTATTTATTTATTTACTTACTTACTTGCGTTTCATTTAATTTCAAAATACAAAAAATGGCCAAAAAATGTATTTGCTAAAATATGTTTCAAAACATATTTAAATCAATATATTTTCTACCAATAATTTCTTTGGCCATTTTTGTATATTTTAACAATATACTTTTTTTAAAAGCATTTAAAAATGTAGTTCAATCTGAGAAAATATATATTCACATATGTCACATATTTGTTGTCAATAACACGTGTCAACAAGACATTATAGAAGCCTAAATGTAAGCAATGTAACACTGAAAATGTATTTGAATTGAAATTAATTTTTTGAATTTTGGTATATGAAGGTTGCAACTAAATATATTTTCAATTTCAAAATATATTTCAATGAGCTTCATTTTTTACAACATATATTTAGCATATATTTCAAATATATTTTGGCCAGAAAACAAAAAAAAACATATATAATATATAACATATATAATTTATTTATTCATTCATTTATTTATTTATTGAGTGTATGTGATTAATTGTTAGTAGCCTATTGGATATCCAGTGTTTTGCCGCACACTGTAACAAAATAAGTAAAAAGTTAAATGTTCTCCCGACACTCTACATTGATGTTTTTATTTATACAACTGTTATTTTTTCTATTCATAAAACTCAAACCCAGCAGTTGAGAGACACAGTGAAGAAAAAATATAATAATTATGTTTTCATTTGTAAATGGTGCTTAAACACTGTTTCAAGAGTGTGTCAGTAAATGCATTTGTTTAATATTTTTGAGTGAATGAAACAATGGTTTACTCGTAATAAAAAGGACACTCACTGGTCGCCACCTACTGGTGTAATAATGTAATCCACAGGAGGTGTCAATGAACGAATCTTATTGTTGAACAGAAACAAAAGATTTGAATCAGTGTGATGAATAACGCAAATATTTTCAAGCCACACAATGCAATCCTCAAGCATTTCACTGATTGTCATTATTAAAGCATTCAGATGCTCTTGTCTTATCAGCTGAAGAGTCCAGAGACAAACTGCAAAAGTCTTTGGGTTTCTACTGCATCCGAGCATTTCTCCAGGGATCCTAGACACTCAGTCTGCATGGCACTTCATTTCAGGAGAACAAAACTCTACAGAACTCCAGCGCTCATGTACACCGCAACTCCATAAAGTTTTGAGTTCAAGGTCAGCTTATTAACTTATGATGGCTGTGGTATCATCAACACTGTATTGACAAAAAATCTTATATATCACAGCGGTTACTCTGCGAACAATGACAACATTGATAGAAACCTCACAGAATCACGCCGCGGCTCCCATTAAAGCCAGAGTGTGAGATTGCTGGTTATCAAATGACTGGCAATTAGTCAAAATTACCGGTTTAATTTGTTACCAGTCCTTCAGCAAATTGCTCCCAGGTATCTCTTTTTCCAGCACTTAAGTGTGTGTGTATAAAAGGCAAGCTTTACAGAAAATCATGATGTTAATGTTTATAATATCTTAATATCGTCATGCCTTACATTCGCAGTTAGCAGATTAGAGCTGAGCGATATTAGAACGGAGCAAAAATATTGTTACATTTTGGCAACAATAAACAATTAAGCAGTTGAGATTTGGTACATCAGGGTTATTATAGTTAACTAAAACTAAAACCATAAAAACTGTTTTGTTACTCGAAATAAATTAAACTTAAAATTAAATTAAATATTTAAAAAATTACCAACGCAACATTTTTCATTTTCATTTAGTTTAACATCTACTAAAATAAGCAACAATGTAATAAAAATTTATAAAAAATATATATGGACATTTAGTTAAATAAATAAATAAAAATAAATAAAATAAAAAGTCATAAAAAAGAAAGAAAAGCACTCAACAAAATTACTAAAACGTTACTTTAAATAAAAATTAAAACAGAAAATATAAAAATAAAAACTAATTCAAAATATTAATTAAAACAATAAGGGTATCTCAGTTATACTAAAATAATCTATACCGCCCTACGTGAATACATATGTATATCAAGTTGGGCATACTTATATATCCATCAAGAACTGGGAAATAATATAGTTTTATTATACAACAAAATTATATATATATAATAGACTGTTTATAATATATATCCATCTATATTGCTATTTATTATAGCCTACATTATATATATATATATATATGTGTGTGTGTGTGTGTGTGTGTGTGTGTGTGTGTGTGAGTGTGTGTGTGTGTGTGTGTGTGATATATGCGATAATATAGTTACATTTTAGTGATGTTACAAATATTTATGTGGGTGATATTTGTTATAGTGCATATATTGCTTTATGCGAGTGTACTATATGTACGCAAGTGAAGTAGGAGGTACTATATATCCAACTTTTAGGGCCAATAATATACATTTTTTAAAGAGTATCTCATTCTGAAACCACATACACCCATGGCCTTCTGAGTGACTGTCACAGCATGTCAAACAAGCTCAAAACACTATCCAGAAACAATAATGACAGAATTAGACAGAATGGCTTTCCACTGTTGAAATATCCTTTCAGTTTCTAAATCAATCATGTGAATTTGGAACGGGACGTCGGTTTTGGCGTGGGACGGGCCTCTGTGGTGCTGAAGGTGTTACTGATATCATGTTTTCCAGCTGCGCTGATGAGCATGAAATCATTGCGTGAACAGATGAGTAATCGCACTGAACTCTAAATATCTGCCACCCCTTCATGCTCCTCTCAGCACTGATCGTTTGGCCCATCTGCGACCTGACAGCGATGAGGAGACGATCAGTGAAATCACTAAAGCCCGGATGAATCCCAGATGTGAGATAAATGTCCTTCAGCTAATAATTTGGCACTGGTTTTGAGTTCCTCTTTGATTTTGGGCTCCCCATCCATGCCAACCCCTCAGGTAGCCGAAGAACAAACAGCTTTCAGCTCACGAAGGGTTTCTTCTTTTACCCTGTTGACGTGTTCGGCCGTCTCACGGGAGCTTCGCGGTCTCTGAAACAAAGCAGCACACATCTCCTCTCGGAGCGATTCGCTTCCTGAGCGTACCGTACGGGAAACTCTCGCTCGCTCGCGCCGCTCAGAAACACGGACCCCCCACTGCGCGCTGCGGCTGCCAGATCCTTACAAACTACACACACGACCAGCGTTTATACAGCAAAGTACGTCTGAGGTGCAGTGGCAGTTAATCTTAATAAAAGTAATTAATTATGTTATATCGCCAGCCCGCCCCGAATCATATGTCTATCCATGCGAGACAGATTTTTACTGTCATTCATTTAAGTATGGAAGCTTCTTAATTCTGAGTTTCACGCAATTCAGAGTTTGTATCTTGTATGAGTTTATATCTTGCAATTCTGAGTTTTTATATTACGCAATTCTGTGTTTATATCTCGTAATTGTTATATCTCGCAATTCATAGTTTTTATCTCATATGTTATATCTCGTAATTTTTATATCTCGCAATTCATAGTTTTTATCTCGTATGTTATATCTCGTAATTGTTATATCTCGCAATTCATAGTTTTTATCTCATATGTTATATCTCGTAATTTTTATATCTCGCAATTCATAGTTTTTATCTCGTATGTTATATCTCGCAATTCTGAGTTTATTGCTCGCAATTCATAGTTTTTATCTCGTATGTTATATCTCGCAATTCTGAGTTTATTGCTCGCAATTCATAGTTTTTATCTCGTATGTTATATCTCGCAATTCTGAGTTTATATCTCGCAATTTATAGTTTTTATCTCGTATGTTATATCTCGCAATTCTGAGTTTATTGCTCGCAATTCATAGTTTTTATCTCGTATGTTATATCTCGTAAATGTTATATCTCGCAATTCATAGTTTTTATCTCGTATGTTATATCTCGTAATTGTTATATCTCGCAATTCATAGTTTTTATCTCGTATGTTATATCTCGTAATTGTTATATCTCGCAATTCATAGTTTTTATCTCGTATGTTATATCTCGTAATTGTTATATCTCGCAATTCATAGTTTTTATCTCGTATGTTATATCTCGTAATTGTTATATCTCGCAATTCATAGTTTTTATCTCGTATGTTATATCTCGTAATTGTTATATCTCGCAATTCATAGTTTTTATCTCGTATGTTATATCTCGCAATTCTGAGTTCATAATTTATAATTTTCCTGTGGAAAAGAGCTGCAACTTGCAGCGCAGTCGGGAGTTTATATTTTGCAATTATGAGTTTATATCTCACAAGTCTAGTTTATAACTTGCGATTCTGTTTATATCGCGCAATTCTGTGTTTATATCTCACAATTGTTAACACTATTCTGAGTTTATATCTTGCAATTCATATAGTTTTTATCTCGTGTTATATCTCGCAATTCTGAGTTTATATTGCACAATTCTGAGTTTATATCTCGCAACTGTTTATATTGTGCAATTCTGAGTTTATATCTCGCAATTCCTTTTTATAGAGCAATTCTGAGTATATATCTCACAATTGTTATATCTCGCAATTCTGAGTTCATAATTTATAATTTTCCTGCGGAAAAGAGCTGCAACTTGCAGCGCAGTCGGGAGTTTATATTTCGCAATTATGAGTTTATATCTCACAAGTCTGAGTTTATAACTTGCGATTCTGTTTATATCGCGCAATTCTGTGTTTATATCTCACAATTGTTATATCTCGCAATTCTGAGTTTATATCGCGCAATTCTGAGTTTATATCTCACAATTGTTATCTCTCGCAATTCTGAATTTATATTGTGCAATTCTGAGTATATATCTCGCAACTGTTTATATTGCGTAATTCTGAGTTTATATCTCGCAATTCCTTTTTATAGAGCAATTCTGAGTATATATCTCACAATTGTTATATCTCGCAATTCTGAGTTCATAATTTATAATTTTCCTGCGGAAAAGAGCTGCAACTTGCAGCGCAGTCGGGAGTTTATATTTCGCAATTATGAGTTTATATCTCACAAGTCTGAGTTTATAACTTGCGATTCTGTTTATATCGCGCAATTCTGTGTTTATATCTCACAAATGTTATATCTCGCAATTCTGAGTTTATATCTCACAATTGTTATCTCTCGCCATTCTGAATTTATATTGTGCAATTCTGAGTATATATCTCGCAACTGTTTATATTGCGTAATTCTGAGTTTATATCTCGCAATTCTGAGTTTATAATTTGTAACTCTGTTTATATCTTACAATTCTGAGTTTATAATATCTCGCAATTCTGAGTTATCTCGCAATTCTGAGTTTATAATTTGCAATTCTGTTTATATCTTGCAATTCTGAGTTTATATCTCACATTTATTTATTTTGCGCAATTCTGAGTTTATATCTCGCAATTCTGAGTTTATAATTTGCAATTCTGTTTATATCTTGCAATTCTGAGTTTATAATATCTCGCAATTCTGAGTTATCTCACAATTCTGAGTTTATAATTTGCAATTCTGTTTATATCTTGCAATTCTGAGTTTATAATATCTCGCAATTCTGAGTTATCTCACAATTCTGAGTTTATAATTTGCAATTCTGTTTATATCTTGCAATTCTGAGTTTATATCCCACAATTGTTTATATTGCATAATTCTGAGTTCATATTGCACAATTCTGAGTTTGTCTTCCATAGAGCTGCTAAGATTAAAATTGTTTCATAATTGCTTACCTAAATTGAACTGAATAATGACACAATTGTCTTCTAAAATTGAAATTGTTTAATAATTGATGAATTTTACATTGACACTGTTATTGAACTGAACTGAATCAGCCCTGAACTAAATTGAGTTGAACAATGACACTATTATCTTCTGTAGAGCTGCTTTACAGCTAAAATTAATTTCATAAATGAAGAATTTGCAACATTAACGCTGTTATTTTCCTGTCTATTACTGTGAAGCAGCTATAAAGCGCCATATAAATAAACATGACTTAACTTGTAATGCACTCGCACAAAGCTGCTCAGGCCAGAAAAGCACCAAAACAAGTGCTGTGTGAGAAACGAGAGAATAATTAGACCAAAAACAAAATCCAACTCTTTCTATACTTCCCTCTGCTCAGCGTCCTGCATATCTCCTGCGGAAAAGAGCTGCGACATGCAGCACAGTCGGGGGCCGCACAAATTCATTTTTCAGAGGGAAACCATGTTTCCCCCTTAAGTACATTATACATGTACTGTGTGCTTACGGTGGTTAACCAAAGACTTCAAATTGTTTTCTCAAATCACAGAGTGTCCAAGTGAAATGAATGAGGCTCTACATGTACATCTGGATGCCCTTTTCAATTACTAACCTCGCGTTTTGTGCAGAAAAATTCAGATTCAGATTCATAGGAAAGTTGAGCCATTAGCTTATTATTTGGGTGTAAATGCACATTAATCGCTTACAATTAGCGGTCTTGGTTAACGTTTGGTCAGCATGTTTTAATTTGTGACGAGATCAGAGCTGACAGACCGGACGAGTTTTTAATTTAAGGACATTATCAGGTATTAAATGTCAGAGTAAAGGGCTCTGTGTCCTGCTCCATCAAGGCCTGCTGTTTGAAAAGAGCAGCATGCACGCAAACTCATTCATCAACCTTATTAATCAACTTAACCATCAGCTCTGAGTATAACTAGCTGCTGAGGCATCGGTTTTCTTTTGTGCAAATTTTTTGGATGTTGCCAGAAATGCATTGCCCTATTTATTGATTGATTGACTAATTATGAATTATTTGCACAAACCCCTGTAGTATTATTATTAATATTATTATTATTATTACTATTATTATTATTATGGCTTGATATCACCATAGTATTAAACTTATATTTCATTATTTATTTTTATTGTTATTGTTTTTATTATTTTGTGATGAACAAGCCGTATTATGACAAACCTATTAAATTTGTCTAATTGTTTTATTATTATTATTATTATTAAATATTAAACACCATTATTATGGTGTGATTTGAGGGTTGTCTTCAGAACTTCAGGGTTGTCCTGCAGCGTTTCTGCTCCAGATATGAATGATTCCTCAAATCATTTGTCTTGTTGAGGACTTTACTAAGGGATCAAATTCACAATTTTCATCTGGCAGAAGATAAAGGAGGCAAACCAATCCAGCAGACAGAGAATTACAGTATCTAAAGACCATAATGTGATCACTCTGGATGACTAACGAGGAGAAAATCGCTAAGGACTTTCCATACCATTTGAAAATCCTGTATTATTTTTAGAAGTCTTCATCCGGAAGCCAGATCATTGATGGAGTTTGACAACTGAACTTGTAATGAACCATACGAGTGACTAGTGCATTTCTCGATGTTTTCCAAGTGAAGAATCGCTGAAGGACTTGCTCTTCACACACTGAACATCTGCTGTCAGATCAGCTTAACGACTGCAGCGTTTCTCAGTGTTTAATTAGCACACAAGCTGTGACTGACCTTTCAGCTTCTCCGCTTTAATAAACATCGCAAATAAACTCATTATCACGTTCAACAGTTTCTCTAACACTACAGATAACAGATTCTTAACAACTGTTGTCATTAATAAAGCCACTTCCTTTAAGCAAGTTCTGGTCTGCTCCAAAATGTTTTGCACAAACAATCTGCAATGTTTCTGTCTGTATGAATATGTACATAAACATGTGAACACATAAAATGCATACATTTAAATTAATTTGTTTTAGATAATGACTAATGACATGTCAAAGATGATTAAAAGATTTAAATTAAACATTTTATAAATAAATGAGCAAAAAATGTTTAAATAAAATTGTAAATATTAATTACATATAACATTTCTATATATTTGGATTACACAGTTTATTATAAACCAACAAGTAGCATATTTGTCAGTCATACATAAATGCACTAAAAATGCAATTATGGCATAATTTATTATTAACTATTTGATCGATTTTATTTTATTTTAAAAATGCATATTTTCAGAATGCATTTATTCAAACTGCTCAAAATAAAATCTCTTAGAACTGTAAAAATAATTACATTTATTCAGTTTAAAATTATGGTTAAAATATGTCCAGCTGTGCAGAAAGCAATATTCAATGATTTAAAATGCATGAGATTGAAATAAATTGCATTTTTTGGGTGAAAAATACTGTGTATATAAAACAATATTACAGAAATTTTAAGCATGTTTGACTGACAAATGTGCATCATGTTGAGTTTATGTTAAAACTGTGCAATCCAAGTTGTATATGCAATTCAAATATATAAATCTCACATTTAGTGTAGCTTGGGTTAATGCACTGTTGATTGTAAAGGTAATGAAGCGTGATCATATAATTTGGTGATTGTGTTGGTCAGAAATGTTTACATATGCAGCCAAACTCTAAACAGTCAAGCTCAATTAGATTATAATGGACCCACACTCATTGCAAACGCTAAATGTAAATGGCTCTAGTACAACTGAAATTTCTGCTGTGTTTGTCTTATGGAAGTGTGTCGGCACCGAGGCGGGTCGAGATCGAGCGCAGTTAGCGAAAGCCGCGATTTGACCCCTTCTGCAAAAAACAGAAAAGGTTCATTTTAGATAAAATAATCCGTGTGTAATTGAGTTTTAAAATGACGCAGACAGGAACAATCCAGCGTGCAGCAGACGACATGCTGGAACAAAGACACTAGTCAGCGAGACTGACGGGGGGCCGGATCCCATCACAGCGCTAATGTGGACCCTGAGTCCTGTCACCCAGCTCCAAAACCCATTACGCTCTCCCAAATCATTCACTAATGCTCTGTGAAGCGCTCTGTTATGACAGAGTATGTTTCACATTAACCAGCAGCAGTAGGAGTTTGCAGATAAAACTTATCGCCACGTTCCCTTTCCTCAGATTGCATGAGCCCTTGCAGCAAATAAAAAGCACTGTTTGTTAACTGCGAAAGCGGATTGTGTTCCATGTAAATGTCTTACAGAAATATACTGCGGGTTCGGTAGCAGAAACTCTACAACTCAGTGTTTTTATTTCTTTATTCAATGGAGCATTTATGCAGCAGTTGCTGCTCAGTTATTTGTCTACACGTGAACGCCAGATGGAGGGTTTGGGTTTTACTTTCAGACTAGAGATGGCCATCACAGGCTGATTTTGAGGTAAAATTAGGACATAAAGGTCACCCAAAAAAGCTTATTTATTCTCCCAGGTCTGTTGCTTTGGAAAACAACATCAGCACAAAGGCACAATAACACACATTCATGCCATTTACAGAGTGAAAAGATTAGCAGGCAACATTGATTATATTGTGTAACATCTGGTTGCCAGTATATAGTTTTTTATATTATAGGTTAATTACTAGTCTGCACTTTTTTGTATGACTTTGTAGCATAACAAGCAAAATCAATTAAATGAGTAGTATTGGATGTTGCAATCTATCTATAAATATAAAATGTCTTCTTATATTAAACCATGTTAAGCGCAGTTTTCTATGGGGAAGAAAACACTTATCATGCAAATCAGCTCATATTCTGGGCTCATCTGTATACATTTCTGTATTCTATAGCATATTTGTTATTTTTTTATCACCGTCTTCATTAAGCCGCGTTTTCTTTATGAAAACGCTTAACGTGCAATTTAGCGCTTTCTTGAATGTATAATTTATTAATAAACTGTATACCGAATTCTGTCTTTGTATACCACTGTCTTACTCCATTAATTAAGCGTTTTCTTTGGGGGATAAAACGCTTAACGTGCAATTTAGCTGGTTATGTTCATCTTGGCTATTCTTGTCTGTATGCTTTATTAATAAGGTGTGCACTGAATTTGTTCCTGCAGTGTTTTACATTAAGTGTTTTAGAATGTCCCAAAACCATGCCTTGAACTAAGCACTGACTGTATTTCCTTATACTTTAAGTGTTTGTCTGAACCCAACTGGTTTTGCGAAAAAATAAAAAATGTTTTCCTCCCACCCCAATTTCCGTTCCACCACCATGTCTCTGTATAAAAGCAACCTAAACAATACAAAATAATTTGTCTATATTGTGAGCAATAAACCCAAATAACTACATGTGAATTTAAAATGATGTAAAATATTCATTTCTATCACTTATTTAGCTTATACCTATACTGTACAATTGTGACTTTTATTTTGAATTTTTGAATTTTTTTTAGAATTATGAGTTTACATTTCTCTTACATCTCATCTTTTTTTTTTTTTTCAAAACAATACTCACCTTACAACTCGGCAACTCATGTAGGCCTATAATCTGAAATTCCTAGTTTCCCATTTGTAAATACTATAATATTAAGCAACACATTTTATACATAATATTGTCAATATCGACTGTTTTTCATCTAAATAGTATCAAGCAGCAGAACCTTTGCATCTCAGATAAACACAGCGGGTGTTTTGTTCCTTTATGATTCTTTTTTTTTTTTTACGAATCAGGTTAATCAATGATTCAATGACTCATTCATAAACAGTCACTTGGTTTGTTGCTGAATGAATCAGCCGTTTTGAACAAATCGTTTGAATAAATGAATCAATGACTCACTCATTAAGACGGTGACTTGCCACCACCTGCTGGGGGTTTTAGTTTCATATTTAAAATATGCTTTCATTTTTTGCTAACATTTCATATTTCTATATTCAGCATGGTTTATATTTAAAACTTTAATTTCATAACATTATTTAAACAAATGTAAACTGCAGTGTAAATGCATAAAGCTTTGAATCAACGAATCTGTTACTTCGCAAAATGATTCACTGATTCAAATTGTCCTAATGTACTTTAATTTTTTCCTAACATTTCATATTTCTATATTCAGTATGGTTTATATTTAAAACTTTAATTTCATAACATTATTTAAGCAAATGTAAATTGCAGTGTAAATGCATAAAGCTCTGAATCAACGAATCTGTTACTTCGCAAAATGATTCACTGATTCAAATTGTTCGGCACACTGAGGACATCTGCTGGTTAAAGCTGTTTAAATGCAACTGTAAATAAATGTTCAATGACGTGTTTTAGTATGTGTGCTTTAATAAGAGGATTCAGATTCTCCAAACCTGCTGTAATTCACACCCTGTTCTGTGAATCTGATAATTACCCTCAAAATACCCCAAACCTAAACTATGTGTGATCCCTACAAACTCCGGACCGCATGAGATGACAGAGCGCTGACAAATGTAAAAACTGACCTACTTTAAGACACTGCTGCTAAAAATGGATTCTGGCTTGTTATTTGCAGACTTCCTTCGGATAACACTTGTTATTGAGTTACAGTACATCACCGTCAGTCTGCTTCACACTTCATTTGTAGCTGATGTGTTTTCTTGGGCTGCGATGGGTACGAGGAGCAGCGTGAGGACAGAGCAGATGATTGGTACTAAAACAATCTCAGAGCTGCCGAATTAAGAGCTGCTTAAAAAACAACAGTGGAAAGCTGTTTCTGCCACAGCATAGAAAGTGTTGTTGTTTTGTTATAATAAAAAATAAACCATTGTGATTTTTTTTTTTTTTTTTAGAATTCTGAGTTTACATTTCTCTTACATCTCTTTTTTTTCCCACAAAATAATAAAAAAAAAGGTAACTGGGACTTTTTAGCTCACAATCAGCTTTTTATTCCCAGAACTGAGAGTTTATATTTCACAATTCTGATTTTTTTCTCGGAACTGTGAATTTATACCTCTGAAAATATCATAAATGTGAGAAAAAACGTCTGAATTGTTAGATATAAACTCAAAATTCTTAAAAAAGTAACCCAAATTGTCAGAATATCTTGCAATTCTCAGTTTATATCTAACAATTCTGACTTTTTTCTTGCAAATCTGAATTGTAAGATATAAACTGAGAATTGCTTGAAAAAAGTCAAAATTATGAGATATGAACTGAGAATTGCTTGGAAAAAAAGTCTGAATTGTGAGATAAAAAGTCAAAATTATAACCTTATTTTTCAATTTATCATTTATAATTTATTAGTAACATGTTTTGCTAAAAGCAACACTGGTCGCATAATTGCTAGTTTTTTTGGGGGGTTTTTTCATTGCTGGCTAAATATGCTAAATCTGAGATGGAAAACATATTTTTGACATCCCTGTCTCTGCCATATAAACAATCAACATTGCTCTAATGTAATATATTTCATTAAACACTGGTAAAATTGTTGCAGATCTCTCGTTACCACCACAGAAATAAATAAATAAATAAATAAATAACATAATTGCACATTTTTACCTCACAATTCAAACTTTTTTCTCAGAATTCTGAGAAAAGTAGGTATGGAAGCTTATTTCCACCATGTGATGAAAAAAAACTATAAAAAGGTAATTGCAACCCTTTTTCTCACAATTATTGCATTTTTTCTTGCAATTCTGACTTTTTTTAGAACTGTGTTATGCAAACTTCTAAGAATTCTAAAGGGTAAAGGTCACAATGGTGAGATATAAACTCAGAACTGCGAGGGATCTTATATCTTGCCATTATGACTTTTTTCTCAAAATTGCAAGGAAAATGTCGGAATTGTAAGATATAAACTCAGAATTGCAAGGGAAAAATTCTGCATCGTGAGATAAAAGCTTGCAATTACTATCTTTTTCTTTGGGAACACAGTTACAGAGGAGTCATGCATTTCTTTTGTGTACTCTGCTGGATTTGCACTGACATCTTATTGGGACTTCGTGAAACGCAGGCATTAGGAGTGAAAGTTTATAGCGATTTCCGTGTGCCATGTGCTGTAACTCTGAAGCCCTCAGGAGCCGATCGGCTCTGGACAGAGACTGAGGGAAAGTGTGAGGAGAAATACTGTGACACGCACAAATGACCGGCATCAAAGCTGCTGCTGCTGGAAAAGCCATTACGAGCGAAGGAGAAAGAGAGGGAAAAAACAGACATCTGGGGAGCACTAATATCTGCTTATTTCAACAGCCTCCATCACTAAAGAGCTGCAACCGTCAGTCAATTTCAGACTGTTTAGAGACGCTGTGTGTGTGAAGCTGCAACAGGAGGACTGTGCATGATGTTAGGAAAATGTAGACTTCATCAAATTCTCATATTAAGGTTATTTAGTGCTGTTTGTGCAGGTACCACTCTCAGTCAAATCTGTAATCTGTAAAAAAGTTATTTGGATAGCAACTTCTATTTGATTCTCTGATCTGCACTGAATAGCTGCACTAATATTGCACTGAATAAACATTTGAAAATATTTATAAACATTTGAAAATATAATATTGTATATGAGAGGTCAGTGGTTTTAATGCAAGGTGATATTAATATGCACACACAAAATCTGAAGTGCTATCGCCAATGTGTACAAAATTAGTGGAATTAAAAATGTATTAGATATTTAAAGATTTGTTTTAATGACATAACTGCACATTTGCTGAATACTGATGATATATGATGCCTTTCATTAGATAGAACAATTGAAAAGAAAGGAAACAAAGTGGGAGAAATACACATGAAATAAGTTAATGAATGAATCAGCGTTTTTGAACGAAATGGTTGCGTGAATGATTCAATGTCTCAGGAATAAAAACAGTCACTTGTTTCTTTCCTTCATGAATTAGCATGCTTGAATGAGTCGGTCGAGTGAATGATTCAACGTCTCACTAATAAAAACAAGTCACTCATTTTGTTCCTTAATGAATCAGCATGTTTGAACAAATCAGCTGAGTGAATGATTCAATTGTTTCTCTACTAAAAAGTGTCACTTGTTTTGTTCCTTAATGCATCAGCATTTTTGAACCAAATGATTGAGTGAATGATTCAATGTCTCATTAATAAAAGCTGTCACTTGCTTCATTCCTTAACAAATCAGCATGTAATGAATCGGTTGAGTGAATGATTCAATGTCTCACTAAGAAAAACACTCACTTGTTTCATTCCTTAATGAATCAGCATGTTTGAACAAATCTGTTGAGTGAATGATTCACTGACTTGTTTATAAACACAGTTTCGTGTTGTAACTATGTAACCTGCAGATAAAAAATCTCATTACTAATGCAGACTATTGAAAATTGTGTTTTTTTCATACTAATATAATAAATGAATGCACATTATCATTTTTTGCTTGGGTTGAACGCATCATTTTTGCTTCGTTGGAATAGCAGCTACGCTAATATTGTCTCTATTTGCTTCTCTGTTTCTGCCATGGGATTGGCATCCTGAGGCAACTAGGAATCTCACAAGCTTCAATCCGGATCCAGCCCTTACAAAGATCACCGAACACCTGAGAAGAGATGATGCCAACCCCCCAGAAGACCTGAGACGATGCTAACCCTGGAACAACATACAAAACCACCAAATTTTGCTATAAGTTTAATCGCAACATAATCATTGCAGTTAATAGTGTTCACCGTCTGTTTGATTACATGCAATTTGTAACTAACTGCATGATTTTTACTGTACATTTCTGTCATAGTCACCACTAATAACCTACTCCTAAATATAATGTAGAAACTTACAATTTTCGGTAAAGCTGCTTTGCAACGATTTGTATCGTGAAAAGTACTATACAAATAAGCTTGAATTGAATTGAATTGAATTGAATGAATGTGAATATTTTAGCATATTTTTTCCTCTCAGTGAGCTCCCTGTACCTGCCCTCAGTGATGTGTTGCAGTGCTGTGACGGACGGGTCACTGGATTCGGGTGAGGGGTACATGGGGTAAAAGAGCTGAGGATAAGTGCTAAAGCAGCTCCAGTCTCCTGGATGAGGAGATGCACATCATCAGAGGAGTCTGGGAGATGTCACTGCACACTCACTGCATGAACACAGGGACAGAGACGAGCCTGAAACCAGAGTTATGAACACTGCACGTGTGTGTGTGTGTGTGTGTGTGTGTGTGTGTGTGTCTGTGTGTAAGAGAGAGTGTGAGTGTGTGAGAGGTGATGCCAGGCAAATGACTGTAAATAAAGGGCTCCTCACTGTCTAGGCATTAGAAGTCATACAATTTATGACTTGGCGAGCAAAAAGATTATATTATTTACATTTATTTTCTATATTATTATCATTGATTTATATGTAAAAAATTATATTTTATATTTAAAAATCCATTCAGCTATAACATTAAAATTATTAATTCAATCATACTTTTTTTGTAAAGAAAATGTGAGTGGTGTTTGCCCATCAGTGATTTCATGGGCATTGTTATGGGGTTGCCAGGGTATTACAATGTGGTTTCTAAGGTGATCTAAGTGGTTGTTTTTTGTTTTGAGTAAGACATTGAATCACTCAAATGATTCATTCAAGCATGCTGATTCATTAAGGAACGAAGCAAGTGACTGTTTTAATTAGTGAGGCATTGAATCATTCACTCAACCGATTTGTTGAAACGTTCTGATTCATTAAGGAACAAAACAAGTGGCTGTATTTATAACTGAGACATTGAATCATTCGCTCAACTGATTCATTCAAATGTTCTGATTCATTAAGGAACTAAACAAGTGGCTGTATTTATAACTGAGACATTGAATCATTCACTCAACTGATTCATTCAAATGTTCTGATTCATTAAGGAACTAAACAAGTGGCTGTTTTTATTAGTGAGACACTGAATCATTCACTCAACTGATTCATTCAAATGTTCTGATTCATTAAGGAACTAAACAAGTGGCTGTTTTTATTAGTGAGACACTGAATCATTCACTCAACTGATTCATTCAAATGTTCTGATTCATTAAGGAACTAAACAAGTGGCTGTTTTTATTAGTGAGACACTGAATCATTCACTCAACTGATTCATTCAAATGTTCTGATTCATTAAGGAACTAAACAAGTGGCTGTTTTTATTAGTGAGACACTGAATCATTCACTCAACTGATTCATTCAAATGTTCTGATTCATTAAGGAACTAAACAAGTGGCTGTTTTTATTAGTGAGACACTGAATCATTCACTCAACTGATTCATTCAAATGTTCTGATTCATTAAGGAACTAAACAAGTGGCTGTATTTATAAATGAGACATTGAATCATTCTCTCAACTGATTCATTCAAATGTTCTGATTCATTAAGGAACAAAACAAGTGACTGTTTTAATTAGTGAGACATTGAATCATTCACTCAACCGATTCATTCAAATGTTCTGATCCATTAAGGAACCAAACATGTTTCATTCATTAAGGAACTAAAAGTGGCTGTTTTTATAAGTTAGACATTGAATCATTCACTCAACCAATTTATTCAAACATGCTGATTCATTAAGGAACAAAACAAGTGACTGTTTTAATTAGTGAGACATTGAATCATTCACTCAATCGATTCATTCAAATGTTCTGATCCATTAAGGAACCAAACATGTTTCATTCATTAAGGAACAACTGATTTATTCAAATGTTCTGATTCATTAAGGAACTAAACGGGTGGTTGTATTTATAAATGAGACACTGAATCATTCGCTCAACTGATTCATTCAAATGTTCTGATTCATTAAGCAACTAAACAAGTGGTTGTATTTGTAAATGAGACACTGAATCATTCACTCAACTGACTCATTCAAATGTTCTGATTAATTAAGGAACTAAAAAGTGGCTGTATTTATAAATGAGACATTGAATCATTCTCTCAACTGATTCATTCAAATGTTCTGATTCATTAAGGAATTAAACAAGTGGCTGTATTTATAACTGAGACACTGAATCATTCACTCAACTGATTCATTCAAATATTCTGATTCATTAAGGAACTAAACAAGTGGTTGTATTTATAAATGAGACACTGAATCATTCACTCAACTGACTCATTCAAATGTTCTGATTCGTTAAGGAACTAAACAAGTGGTTGTATTTATAAATGAGACGCTGAATCATTCGCTCAACTGATTTGTTCAAAATTGGTGATTCATTCATGAGCTCGTTTCAAGTGTGTTTCTCCCACTTGGTTTCTTATCCTTTTAATTGTCCTGTCTAATAAAAGGCATCATGTCATTAGTATTTGGCAAATGTGCAGTTATGTCATTGAAACAAATCTTATATTTATTTCCACTAATAACGATTAGTTATTTAGGGCATGTAAGGTGGAGTTTGGTCTGAATGAGATTGACAGCACAGCACAGAAGTGCAGGTGGAGTCTGATCTCCATCTGTGGAACATTCCTGGCATCTGCCTGTTAGTTTCTCTGAGCCGCTTTGAATAGTTTGGTCTGGTGAAGCGTCAGGCACGGCCCATAAAGCTGCTGTCTGACCATTCACCCCCCAAACCAGCCCCGTCTTTCTCTCTTTCGCTTTCTCTCTTTTTTCTTTCCATCCATCTGTGTGTTTCGCTCCTCAGCAAAAGCAGCAGCTCGGTTTATTTATGTTCAGCTTGTCTGGTGGGACGTTCGCCGCTCCAGATTCTGCCCAAACATCCATTCTCATACATTTGCACGCACACGGGTGATGAATATCATCAAAACATGCCCAGGTCACATTTTTACTTTCAAATCAAAAGAAAAAATATTTAGATTTTTTTATTTTATATTTTTCACATTTTCAAAAAATAAATAAATAAATAAAGCCTATTTTTGTGTCATTATTTTTATGTCATTTAAGCAAATTTTGCCCCATTTTCTCATTACCATAATGCATATAAATGTTGTACTATTTTTTATAGTTTCTATTATTATTATGTATTTGTTTATTTAAATGTGCATTTGTTGTGTTTTCATTCTAGATTTTTTTTTCTTCATTAGGTCTCTTTTAAACATGTCCAGGTCACATTTAACTACAAATCAAAAGAAATTTATATTTATTTATATTATATGGTTAACATTTTCCATAAAATTAAGCCTATTTTAAGGACCATTAAGATTTTTGTGACATTATTTTTATTACATTTAAGTTCATTTTCCATTTCTATTTACATTTAAGTTCATTTGTGTGTTTTTTTTTTATATTTGTATTATTTATTTATTTAATTGTGCATTTGTTGTGTTTTCATTCTATTGTTTTTTTCTTCATAAATATGTCCAGGTCACATTTAACTTCTGATTTATACTTTTTTTTCTCCAAGAAAATTAAGTGTTTTAAGGACCATTAGGAATTTGTGACATTATTTGTATTATATTATAAGCATGTTTTCCTACAGTTTCTCATTACCAGAATGCACCCGTATGTTCTACTATTTTATACAGTATTTGGTTGCTTTTCAAACTTGACGAGGCAAGGACTTAACCTGCAGACTAACGGCTCCTGGTTTGAGAGCTGCTGGTTTTTAATGGTTTTGTCCCCAGCGGCCTGCCGTCTGCAGATGTGAGATGATCATGTGCTGTAGGAAACATTCCTGACTCCAGCTGTGAGACACACGGAGCAGCAGAGGACAGACAGACATGTGTCTCTCTCTCTCCGGCTGCAGGACACATGGACTCTCTGGTTATTTGTTCAGCGTTTAAACAAAGAATTACGGCCCGCTGACCACCGGCGTGTTTCACGCATGGGAAACTCCCATTTGAAGCTCATTAATCAAGCGCAGGTTATTTTTAGTCATGCAGAAGGTTTCCTCGAGCCTTCAGACAGAGATTCGAGAGAGAAAAGAGTCGAACTACTGGTTTAATGATGACCAAACTATTACAGAATGACCACAGTACAGATGTGCACGAGTGTCACTCAAAAAAACACTTTCATTCAAGGCTGGAACGCTTATGAGTCCTTCATTTATAGATTCACAGCAATTCTAGTATCATTGTTTTACTATAGTTTTTGATAATACATTCAATTAGATTTTATTTTTATACTTTCTGTTTTCATTTTAATGTAATTTAATTTAATTTACATATATTTTCAAATGTCTATAGAATTTATGTTAATTTTTTAGTTTGTTATTTTGTTGTATTTTTGCCATTTCCATTAGTTTTTTAACATGTCGACATCGTTTTTAATTATTTTTTTTATTTATTAGTGTTAGTTATTTTAATACTCCAAGTTAAACTAAACAAAATGGAATATATTAATTATAAAAAATTAAAACATAAAATGTATATATTTATTTATGTATTTATTTATTATGTTTGTTTGTTTTAATAACATATGTTATTTAAAAATAACTAAATACATGAACTCGGAAACTCTTGTATGATGGGACGTGATGTAACTACTGGTTTACATAAAGTGTATTTCTACAATCTCCACCCACAGGAATTATGTCAGTATACGTTCATTCACCTAGAATGGATGATTTACACGACTTCCCGGATCAAATAACAAACATTTTCACTGAATAATTAACGCAAGTGCTTTAACAAAAACACAGTACTGCTTTTAAACCTGCTTTTTACACGCCACAAATACTGTCAAGAGAGTTGAACTCATATTTAACCCTGAATATTCCTTGAGCCACCTACAGAAGCACAGATCGGTCGATGTGTTTTTTTGTTTTGTTTTTGTTTTGTGAGTGAGTGTGTGTGTGTGTGTGACAGAGAGTGTGTGTGAGTGAGTGTGTGTGTGTGTGTGTGTGTGTGTAGAAAGTTTCCTGTGAAGGGTAGGTTTAGGGGTAGGGTTGGTGTAGCGCGATAGAAAATACTATCTGTACAGTATAAAAACCATTACGCCTATGGAGAGTCCCCACAAGGATAGCAAACCAGACGTGTGTGTGTGTGTGTGTGTGTGTGTGTGAGAGAGAGTGTGAGTGTGTGTGTGTGAGAGAGAGTGTGTGTGTGTGTGTGTGTGAGTGTGTGTGTGTGTGTGTGTGTGTGTGTGAGAGAGAGTGTGAGTGTGTGTGTGTGAGAGAGAGTGTGTGTGTGTGTGTGTGTGAGTGTGTGTGTGTGTGTGTGTGTGTGTGTGAGAGAGAGTGTGAGTGTGTGTGTGTGAGAGAGAGTGTGTGTGTGTGTGTGTGTGAGTGTGTGTGTGTGTGTGTGTGTGTGTGTGAGAGAGAGTGTGAGTGTGTGTGTGTGAGAGAGAGTGTGTGTGTGTGTGTGTGTGAGTGTGTGTGTGTGTGTGTGTGTGTGTGTGAGAGAGAGTGTGAGTGTGTGTGTGTGAGAGAGAGTGTGTGTGTGTGTGTGTGTGAGTGTGTGTGTGTGTGTGTGTGTGTGTGTGAGAGAGAGTGTGAGTGTGTGTGTGTGAGAGAGAGTGTGTGTGTGTGTGTGTGTGAGTGTGTGTGTGTGTGTGTGTGTGTGTGTGAGAGAGAGTGTGAGTGTGTGTGTGTGAGAGAGAGTGTGTGTGTGTGTGTGTGTGAGTGTGTGTGTGTGTGTGTGTGTGTGTGTGAGAGAGAGTGTGAGTGTGTGTGTGTGAGAGAGAGTGTGTGTGTGTGTGTGTGTGTGTGTGTGTTGCTGTATCGCTCTCTGTGGAAAGGTGAGAGTGTTTCTGAAGTGTTTCCATTGGCGTTTTGCAGGGAAAGCCCCTGAGCTCATGAGACATGTCATTCCCCAGAAAATTACTGCAATTACTTTTCCATAACGGCACTGAAACACGGTATACATTGAGGAGAAGAGTTTTCATGTGAAATACACTCTCGCTCATGCATGTATTTATGTGTTACGTGTGTAAAGTAGAAATAAGGCTGTAAAAACTTAAACACGGTAAACAATCGCTGAACGATTCCTCGCATCCCGATCCAGTCTTTTAGTCTCCGGATATGGACACATGACCGTAAATATATGTTTATTTAATAAATAATAAATTAATTATAATTTTTTTGTGTGTTTTTCTAGAACATATTCAAAATGGTTAGTTATATTTTTTATTTATTTCCAAGAACATTTAAATATATTTAAAACAAATAATAAAACTACAAAAACTGCCGAATACTGATACATACAACCATAAATATATTTATTATTTATTAAATAAATATATAATATTATATTTCTTAAATTTATTTAATAAATAAACTTAATAAATAATAAATGAATTATAATATATTCTATAACTATTTATTTTATTTATAAACGTAATTTATTCTCTTTTTTTTAGTGTTTGGAAATATTTAATTGCTTGTGCTTTTGTCGCACAAATCAAGAAATGACAAAACATTTGCTCCTGAATATTAGATGCTTGACATTTCAAGCCGTGCATGCTATAGTTCACCTGAAACTACTTTAAACAGCATTTATAAACTATATCTACAACCTACAACCTTATAAACAATAAAGACAGTAGAAAAAAGACTTTAAATGATGTCAAACGGCAGTAAGTTGATGTTGAAATTTTAAAAAGCTTCCGATAACTGAATCATCCACTCAGTCTCGCCCCGGTGCATTATGGGAAAGCATGGTTCATCCGCTGGCACGCTGTGATGGCGTTTTCTTGTCATTCGCCACTCACGCTGTTTTTCCTCCGTCCCCCGCTGACAAAAGGTGAAGGGTTTAATTTTTAATGCTATCAGCTGCTGGGGTCATCCTGTCAGAACGCCTCCACTCCACATCAACACACACACAGTCATATCTCATTTGTATTTCTATTTCTAGAACGTCTTAGAAATAAATCATTATTTAAATATGTAATTCTTTATTTTTAAGACATTCTAGAAAAAAATATATATATTTAAATAATAAT
>NW_015549605.1:6968457-6974369 GCF_001515605.1 Sinocyclocheilus anshuiensis
CAAATTATATAAAACTAAATAAAATTAATTATAATACATATTTTATATTTAATTATTTTCATATTTATATATATATATATACACATATATATATATATACATAAATATATAGACACACACACACAATATATATATATATATATATATATACACTTAATATTCATACATTTATTAAGAATATACATAAGTTTAATTTGAAGACCTTTTAGAAAAACAAAATAAATATATATTTAAATTGTCGGTATAAATATATTTTAATTTTAATTTTAAGTTATTAGTTAGTTACTTATTTTTATATTTTTGTTTTATTTTTATATTCATACACACACACACACACTTTTAAATGTATATATTTCATTTTTATACTTAAAAGCTATACAGAAAAAATATGTATTATCTATGTGACAATAAAATACGGACAATAAAGCATAAGTGTGCGGACGTTTACGTTTTTTCCCTAAACACCCACACTGGCCACCCAGTCAGTATGAAGCAATCTGAGCCTCAGATGTGTGCTTGTTTTAAATCAGCTCAACATCCGCGTCCTGAGCGGCCTTTACCTGCGTGATTTAGACGCGTGTGAAGTTTCCCGAGAGAGAGGCGCGGGTCCGGGACAAACACAAGCCTCCATTCAGACGGCCGGAGCTCTGGAACGGGCCTGGCCCTGGAAAAGAGGGAAACAGTTCGTCAAACTCTGGGTTCCCGTCGATGACAGTCCCGGTGTGTCTCCAGCGTGCGGTTACCTCGTCACCCTCTCAGGTTGCGTTGAAAACTCCCAGCATGCAACAGGAGAGTGGCCTCCATCAGGGTTTGGCTCGGAAAGAAATGGACGTAGAAAAACAACCATTTCTCACGTTTGTTTCAGCAGATGTACTCTAGACATTCTGACCACCGTGCGTTAAAATAAACAACATTGTGATATTACAGCAGTGAATCTGTGCTCTACAAGATGACACAAACCAATTTTTTTGAGAACACATTATTGTTAAACATGAAACATAAAAGATGCGTTTTGGAAAGGCTGAACACAATTTGGTGACTACGATGGTGTTGAGGTCCAATCGACTCTTCGCCAGAAATCAACACTCTGAAAAACTGCAAATTCTCAGAAAACCTTTACTGTCAAAGACCAAAATATGAAATACATGAGAACTTATCCAATCAAACTACAATTTTTAAACCCTCCTATTGCATTGCAGGTCAATTTGACCCATATTTGATTTTTAAACAGCTTGAAAAGCTGGTTAAGCTATTTATTTTTTCTTGAAATTTGGTGGATTTTTCTCATTTGGGGTCATGAATGTACATGCAAAGTTTCAACACATAAATGCATTTTGGAAAGGCTGAACACAATTTGGTGACTACGATGGTGTTGAGGTCAAATTGACTCCCATCGGTTTCCATTCAACTTCCTAAAAAATCTACACTTTGAAAAACAGCAAAGAGTCTCATAGTCTCTTTATTATAGCTTGTCAAAGACTAAAATATGAAATACATGAGAACTTATCAAATCAAACTAGTTTTTAAAACCCTCCTATTGCATTGCGGGTCAATTTGACCCATATTTGATTTTTAAACTGGTTGAAATGCTGGTTAAACTATTTATATCTTCTTGAAATTTGGTGGATTTTTCTCATTTGGAGTCATGAATGTAAATGCAAAGATTCAACACATAAATGTGTTTGGGAAAGGCTGAATACAATTTGATGACAACAATGGCCACCAAATTGACCCCCATTGGTTTCCATCCAGTTTGAAAATTGCATAGAAACCAATGTGGGTCAGTTTGACCCCAACACAAACCCAGTAGCCATATTTTCAACACAACAGGGGGGTTTTATAAATGAAAATTCATCCAATTCTGCAAATGAAGTCTGTTCTGAATCAAGATTTTGCAATAAAACATAACAGCGATCAACTGATGCCTGTAATTTGTGAAACACCAGGCCGAACAAACCTATGAAATGTGATTAGTGTTTATATTTCAGCCCGAGTTGTTTTTATTTTTTGGGTTATAAATCTTTTTATAGCAACGCTGAAATGCTGGCAGTGCACTTTCAACCTCTGAAACGTTAAAATAAGCTTCTCTCCTGTCTGTGGGAATGAAAAAGCAGATATATTTGAGCTCCGCTTCGGCCAACGCTCTCGCTGACGTTCCTCAAGTTCATCCTGTGGTCGCCACTGGCAACACATCCCAGAATTCCCCTGCTGTCAACCTGAAAGAAGAGGCCTTCTTTCTCCCGCGTTTTTTTCTCTTAATGGATCAAAAATCCATTTGTGGAAAGACTGTTGGACCTTTAGAGGAAAAGGGGTCAATTTGAACTCAATGAACATACAAAAGCGTGTGTATTCGGTTCCTTCAGCATCCAGAGCGCCGTCCTCTGATAATGCTGGCTTTATTTCAGCGAGCGAGGGGGATTTTGGCGAATTTGGGGGATTTTGTGAGCGTTATAGAGTGCAACCGTTTGTTCCGGAAGTAAAAACTCCATTAATTTTCTCCATAGACTAACTGATTTTTAACAACTTATAAACATTTGAAGACAGACCAGTTGTGAGCTCTTAGGTTGTTAATCAATGGTATATGGTTTTGTTGAAGCCAACTTTTCACATTATTTCTACTCAAAATCATGTTTAACAATAGAATTCGTAGTGAGAAACTACATTACCCATGATTCTGCAAAGAAATCTCCACCAATCAGAGAGTTCCAACAAGTAAATAGAGTGCATTAATGCCCGCCCACTTTTCAGCTGCACTGATCATGAAAGTATTTTTCCATTAATTTTTCCCATAGGGATTTTAAAAAGTCTTTGTTAATGCATTATACGCCATTAACCAAACCAATCAGCTACGAGGAGAATCACAACATTACAAACTCTGATCTGAAGCAAAAAAGTAAATGAAAATCATATAAAAAGACAAAGTTACAAGACTGTGAACTTTTAGTGAGGGAAAGAACTACAAACCCATGAAGCATTGCGAATGACATTAATCGAATTAAAAATGATGTAGAAATGTAAAACTATTTAAAGTTGTTGGCTGAATCTATCATAACCATATATTTTAAGTTCATTGCAAAATATGCATATATATATACACGCATTTTGAGAGTGTAGAGAGACTGTCTAGAGTACTGTACACTGAAAAGCTACTTTAAAAAAAAAACGTTAAAAGTTAGTAAACTAAATTAGTTTATTTAAATGTAGCTAAAATAAATTGATTGCAACCACTTAGCTTAAAATTTTTTTTGTAAATTTAATGAATAATTTTTTTCAGTGTACTTCATGAGAGTGGGCGGGGCTAAAAATCTCTTTTGGCACTCGTTGCAACTCTCTGATTGGTGGGTTTTTCTGTACAGCATCATGGGTAATGTAGTTTTTCACAACGAATTCCACTAATCCTTTAAAAGAAAATGTTGATGCGAACAGATGGGTTTAATAAAAGCATACACAATCAATTAACACAGGCCTGTCTTTAAAAGGTTTATCAGTTATTATTAAAAATCAATTTCCCTATGGAAAAAATGAATGGAGATTGTATAATCGAGATCCAGAAGCAAAAAGTCCATTCATTTTCTCCCTAGGCAAACAGATTCTCACTAAAGCCGTCATGTACACTAATGCACTTGAAATGCACGAGCGTAGGTGGTGTTAATGTCTAGTTTTCTGTGCGACTCATCGTGTTCAGCTTCTCAATCGCGCTGCAGCTCTTTTCCCCGGAGGCCGCTGGCGCCGCTCTGTGCTGAACCTGAAGCCTGTGAAACAGATACTGACTCGCAGGCGCTTCAAAGTCATTTCTTACTTTCCCTCATCGTTGCTCTGTTGCTCGTGCCAAGCGGAACGCGAGTCTGAATGGAGACCTTGTGTGCGTTGTTAGTGATCACAAGGCTTTTCGTTTGGAGTTCCATGCCACCATTCGTCACTCTGGACACAGTAGACACTGAACTAAGCAGACCGGGATGTATTCCCATGAATGAGACAGAATGAGAGTTCTTCAAAACCTCAGACACAAACTGTGATAACAGCTCTGTTTACACAATAGAATGATTTCTGATATATTGTTGTCACATGACCTCATTACATTCATGTTTAATTTAGCGAGTGGCATCCACTTATCATCTGGCCCCTTGGACCGAAACATGATTGGTTGCTTTACCTGTCAGTCATATGGCCTCTTGGGCGGGTCTTGGCCATTCAAAGCAGCCAAGGTTCCTAAACCTTCTGCCATCAGTCTGAAGGTGAGGCTACGCGAGACTACTTATCATCTAACAAAAATTATTAGTTTGCATTATATTCTTTGCATTTTTTCATCTTAACATTTGACAGTCTTATCAAAATAAGTTTAGAACAAGACTGTTTTTCACTTTTGGTTCATTTATAAGAAGGAAAATTATGTCTGTTTCTGTCACAGAATAAAAAATAAAAAAGGTAATTGCACATTTTTCTCTCATAATTCTGACTTTTTTTCTTGGAATTCTGTTTATATCTCGCAGTTGCAAAAACAATTCTGAGTTTGCATCTCGCAATTGCAACTTATCTTTCTTGAAATTCTGAGCATGCATCTGGCAATTCCGACTTTATCTTGCAATTCGGACTTTTTTTCCCCGGGAATTCTGAGTTTACATCTTACAATTCGGACTTTTCCCCGCTCTGGATTCTGTTTACATCTCATAGTTGCTAAATTTTTCTTGGAATTCTGAGTTTGCATCTCGCAATTCCAACGTTTAGTCTCGGAATTCTGAGTTTGTATCTTGCAATTCCGACTTTTTTTTTTTCATTCTGAGTTTACGTCCCGCAATTGTGACTTTTTCCAATTGACAATTTTGACTTTTTTTTTTTAAGGTAATTGCTTATCTCAAAATTCTGATATTTTTTCAGTTCTGTGTTGTATTTTTTTTTTTAGCCCATGGCGGAAACAAGCTTCCATAGAAAGTGAAGGTTGAGCACAACGCATTGTGGGATTCCATATTCTGTACAGTAAAGTGTGTCAGATTTCTAAACGCATATTTCCAGGGTGTTGTGAGCCAAATGAATGACCGCTATTCAGATGCTAATGGATAAATACTCCAGGTAAATGGAATTTGTTGACGGTGTTATACTGTAAATCGATCATCTGTGTATTCTGTGCATACAGAACATTCCCATACTCAGCACACAGTATATACTGCATACTACAGTCATCTGTTCTGATACTTCAGCATGAAATGTTCTATTTAATGATTTTTTTTTCTCTTTCCCATGTTGATTTTCTCTCTTTTTAGATCCGTGTGTGAGGCCAGTCATTCATGGCAGGTTTTCAGTAGCCGGCCTGTGTCTCAAAAACATTATACTTTAAGTGTTTGCTTGGACCAAGTGTTGAAGCACTACCTCAGTGGGAGGTTTTGACATGGCTCTCTGCGTTTTACTGCACATCCTGTGAAACTCTCCCTGTGTCCTGAATGTGGGAACTCTCAGTCCAATCAATCAAATTGGCTGCCGTGGGCCGTGAGCTGCTGACTCAGGTAGTGTGTGGGAGAACTGTGTGTTTTACTCTACTCAGGACAGCTCAATGCAGAAGAGGCAAACAACAAATTGGGGTTAAACTGTTATTAAAGTCCACATGTAATCAAAATTGACTTTATTACTTTCTTAATACATATTCTTATTGTGAGTCATACAATTCTGCAATTATTGATGTAATTATTCAAATGTAATTCATAAATAAAAATATATTATATCTTACCGATTTAAAAATTTATATAATTTATTATATTTTAATACAATATAATTTCCCCCCTTTTGACTATATTGACTATTCAAATTATATATATGTGTGTGTGTGTGTGTGTGTGTGTGTGTGTGTATATATGTATGTGTGTGTGTATATATATATATATATATATACACACACACACACACACAGTATATACGCTAGT
>NW_015549605.1:6974498-6975887 GCF_001515605.1 Sinocyclocheilus anshuiensis
TTTTTTTTGTCGTAATGTAGTGCCTCTGAATAAAACTACAGCCCTGTAGAGTTCAGCTCCATGTCTAATCAAACACACCTGAAGTTCATTTATCTGAATAAACTGCAACTCTGCCAAAGAAATCGATGATATCTACAGATAATACCGGCTTTGAGATCGAGAATGCCATAATAAGTGCATAATTATCATATACTGTTTTTGTATATTCACTATTATACGTTAATACAGCGCATGACAGAATTTAAAACGCAGTTCGTGGTCAAACTCTGCCCTCTTGTGGCGGCGACTGAGAAACGCAGTTGCCAGATTTTTTAATAGTTTTAAATTAAATTTAAATATTTCTAAACTTGATTGGGTAAATGTATGAAAAAAGGACTGGTGGATTTATAAACACCTGCCAATGCTCAGCTATATTTACTGCTGATTTGAAGAGAAATTAAATGAAAACGGATTTCAAAAGAGCAAACTAATCAAACTCCATAGCTACTTCTTTAGCAGAGTAATAGTCTTATATTACACTTACCATTGTTAGCTTTAAAGCCCATTAGGCATTAGAATATTTTGCACTGTGACATTACAATTATGCATCCTCCACACAAAAACCCATTGTAAAATGAAAAAAAAGAAAATATTCTCAATGATCAGATTATTGCTGCATATTGAAAGTGACTAAAATTTATAATCAGCAACAAAAAAAAAAAATTATTATTATTTTTTTTTTAATCACATGCTATGTCACAAACATCACAGTGCAATTTCTTTGGTCCTGAAAAAAGTTTTGCTGCAAAATTTCCCCCTTTATGATTATAAGGTGACCCAGAGATATTCTTTAAGGATCTGACCAATCTGTCCAGGACTTCGAGTCAATTAAAAACCATGCAACAACAAGACTTGATTTTCTCCACTTTTATTTGTCTGTAATGTCAAAAGCACAAACATACACTTTAAAAGAAAGTGTTTGGTCTCTTGGTGGTGAAACGGGGCTTGTGCTGGCGGCGCAGAACCCTGTGAGGAAGAGGGAACTTGATCTTGGAGTCCTGTTGAATCGAGAAACAACATGAAAGCCTTTAGATGCAAGTTTAAACAGCTCGGTTATAATGGTTGCATCAATGTGCATTTGATGAAAGATTCTCATAAGCATCATTTGAACATGCAAACTCACATGGAACTGCTTGATGGCGGGTCTGCGGCATTTGTTGGCTGCGATGATCTGCACCTTCATGATCTGGATGGCGTGAGCGCGGGCGCGATGCCTGGCACCCATATCACGATCTGAAGCACAAATCAAATACGTGACATTTACTATAGAGTTAAAACACAGAGCAGCATCTCGTGCAGCAGGGTCACATGTCGCACCTTGATTTCACTTTCAGCGGCACGTTTGACAGC
>NW_015549605.1:6975910-6977585 GCF_001515605.1 Sinocyclocheilus anshuiensis
AAATATTATATTTATTCATTTTTTCCCCCTTTTGATTCTGGGACGAATGTATTCAAATTATACACAGGGTATATAAATAAACTTTTAAGTTTTAAAAGTGTGTAAAATGTATTTTTATAATAAAATATAATGCATTTATTTTTTCCTTTTGATTCTTAAATGACTGTATTAAATATTTATTATCATTTATATACTTTTATTGTGAGTGCATGTTGATTTTTTCATTTTATTTTGAATTTTATTATGTATATTTATTTATTTATAATGGTGAGCCACTTGCTTTCATTGTAACACAGTGCGGTCATGTGAAAATATTGAAGCATATGGTTGCTTGACATGTTTATCACTGCATAGTTCTTTAAAACCCTTAGTTTTCCCATAAAAATATAATTTTTGATCCTGGAATGACTGTACAAAAAAAAAGCACACACATCTAGGTATTTTCATTATTTGTGTGTGCAGACTGGTTTGACCTCAGTCGTCCTCGCTGGACGGTCCTGCAGAGAATCGGATTTGTGACCTTCCACTTTTCCCCTCATAAAACACATAAACACACACAGAGGCCTTCACCGGGGTGAGACTCGCTCTACCTGCCAGTAAACGTCTGAACCCAGAGCTTTATGTGCTGCCTGTGGAATATGTGGCTTGAGGTTTGGGTGCTGGACACTTCCTGGAAAGTGTCATCTCTGGAGGAAATGGACACGCAGCCCACAAATGAACCTGCCAAACCCACAGAGTCACCTATCAATATATCAATAAATCCCCTTCATGCTTCTGCAGCAGCAGGTGAGCAACTGTGTGACACGCCCAGAAGAGTCACTCACAGGCTCCGCCCACCGGCTAACAATTTGCTTCTTATTAAAAAATAGCTGCGTGTCAAATGACACACTATACACTATGTACTTATGCACTATGTACTCAACAATGTAGTGTATGAATTCATATATAAGGTTATTATAGTCTGATAGCCCCTCCCCCTTTGGTACGTAATTAAAGCTGTGACACTTGAGTGCAAGTGTCCAACATTCCACACTTAATTAAGTGCATCATCCGGGTATTTAAAGCGCACTTTTTATTTTTGGAATTTTCAGTGTGAACGCACTACTCGCACTATTTATAGCCTACTACAGAACTTCATAGACTAGTGCGTAAGTACGCGATTTGGGACGCACCCTGTTTTTATACAGTCTATGGACGCACCTAATGAAATAAACCTCAATTAGTAAGAGTTTTATGCAAGTGCTATTTATAATAATTCACTTAAATTATTTAGCCACGTGACGAATTCATCTGGAAATATTTTCCATTTACTTACCCAAATAATTAAATGTATCCACCTCAAGTTTTTAGTTGTTTTATTCACATCTGTGTGTTCTACCAAAGTCACTTTAAGGCTAAAGGTTATTCTATAGTCTTTGGTTCTATCCAGCATTTTATGTGATATTCGCATGAAGTTTGCGTACCTGGTTTTTCAGACTTTGTATTTGACTTGAGCCAGAAAGCGACGACCAATAACATCCTAGCAATGTCCTAGTAACCAAAAAGAACACCTTAGCAACCACCCACAAGAGGTTAAAATCATAGCAGCAACAGACAAACAGCAAAAAGTTCCTGGTAAGTTCCTTACCTGAGAATGACGCCATTTGGCACAATGTTGAAGCCTTTTTCAAACATA
>NW_015549605.1:6977595-6991394 GCF_001515605.1 Sinocyclocheilus anshuiensis
GCAAACTCACATGGAACTGCTTGATGGCGGGTCTGCGGCATTTGTTGGCTGCGATGATCTGCACCTTCATGATCTGGATGGCGTGAGCGCGGGCGCGATGCCTGGCACCCATATCACGATCTGAAGCACAAATCAAATACGTGACATTTACTATAGAGTTAAAACACAGAGCAGCATCTCGTGCAGCAGGGTCACATGTCGCACCTTGATTTCACTTTCAGCGGCACGTTTGACAGCTTACGAAAGGCGACAAGGTTCGGTTTTTCTTTGTGCACACATGGCAAGGGCATGACACTGGGAGGAAATGACCTTTGGGTTTGTGTGTGCATGCTGAACGAGTGTGTTTGTGATACTCACAGCACTGAGTGACGGCTCCAGACGTGGTCAGGTCTCTGTACTCGCGGTACATGTTGTGGGTCCCACTGCGGGAGTCGTAACGCAGCCAGATGCCGAAGTTCTTCACCTTGAGGGGCGATTGCTCATGGACCTGTGCAGGAACACAATATGGAAACAAACAAGCGGTTAACCTCCAGGCATGTCGTCTCAGAAAGAGGAAAAAAGCTCACGAGTTATAGCTCGACTACACTAAACGCACTATTGTAGCATCTCAAAGTAACAGAAAAAAACGTCTACAAGCGGCTCGTAATCAATTTCTAAAAAGAACCAATATAAAGGGAAACAACCCCCTCAGTCCCAAAAAGGGGAATGGACTAGGGCTGGGTTTTGACACAAATTTCACGATTCGATTCTCATTCACAAGCTTGCGATTCGATTCAATATTGCTACTTCTTGACTTGCCGTTGTAGAGTAATATACAACCTTGTTTGAATAGTAACTATCTGGGTGGTTGATGTACTTAGCAGCTCACATAGTAAAAACTGTAATTTTTGGTGAGGTGTTTTGAGAGTCAAATGACTCTGTAATTTATCCTGTAATCTTTTTGAAGAGCTTGACTACTCTTATTAAAGTCTCTCTTTGAAAACCTTTCATTTCCTGCTCTGGATGTCTACTCCATGGTGGCTTTCTTGTTCTGTTTCATGGAGTTTGACGTAATCTATAATTCATAAACATTTTTTCACATCCAGGCAGCTGTGGATTTGTCACAGCGAATTTGTCAGGCTCTCAGGGTTATCTTTTTTGGAAGGCTTCGGTTTAAATTGAATTACTAGAGATTGAGGTGATAATGTCTCATCTCTGTCCACCTCCCCCCCGAGTATACCTGCAACAGCTCCACCTAGTGAACAAGCGGTTATTGCTTTATGTTGCTCCAAATGGCTAGAGAGGAAAACTGAATTGATCTGTTTATTGCTCTTTGTCTTCTGTTTGTAACTCATGTTTCTGCTGTGTTTTGGTGTCTATAGTTGAGAATATTGCCCACTGTGAGTTTGCTTACCTGCGGGACCTCCTCATAAGGTCAGTCTGTGTCTGTGGTTAACAAACAGTATTACAAGTATACACTTGTGGGGAAAAAAGTGTGCTTAATTGTGTCAAATGTGCACTTTGTAACATACTTTAGATCTTAAAAGTATAAATGTATTTTTTTTAAACTGTACTTTAATTAAAAGGCCATTTAGGTTTAAGTAAGGAGTACAAGTTCATGTCTGCTTCTTCATACACTTAAGTGCACTTTAAAAAGTGTGCTTTGTAATATGTCAAATTTGTTTTATTAAAAGTAGATTTGAAATGTTTTAATAATCGTGCTTCAAAGATGTACACTTATTTTTTGTTAAAGTACATGTACTTGGTTTATAATTTTAACCGTAGTGTGTTATTTGACATTTAAAATTTATATATTTTTGATGTACTAAATTGCAATTAGAAATATATTTAAATGCGTGTCATACGGGTTTCAATAGAAATTACATTCAATTATATTTTAGTTTACGATAAATCCTTATCAGGATATTCAACAGTACACTAAGTACATATTTCAAAGACAATAGAAATAATTATGAATTTTAGGGCTGGGTTTTGACACAAATTTCACGATTCGATTCTCATTCACAAGCTTGCGATTCGATTCAATATCAATTATTTTGGATATGTATCAGGTACAGCACATGCCAAATTTTCTCAAGGAAAAAAAATCTCTCAATTTATGCTGTAAAATATACTGTACTACATTATTATAATATTGAAGGTTAAAACGGACTGATTTGTTAAAATAATAAAATGTTAAAATAATAAAGTTACAATTACATAATATTTCTACTTCAATTTATTATTTTTTAACTATTAACAATGGTGGCCGTCAAAAAATCTTGATGGATTTATTCAAACAAATTAAACATTGAAGAACAGTAATATTTATAATGAATATGTTGGTGCATATATTCAGCAAAATTCCCCTCTCTACAGTTTATTTTTCTAGCTGACTAACGAGTTTATGGTCACAGAATATGTTTTTCTGAGGTAAATGTGACGTGACATTGTTTACAAGCCGTTATATTGACGTCTTTGCGCGGCCGAAACACTGATTGAGTGATTACATGAGACAGGATACGGATTGTAAAGTTGTACTCTTTCTTTTAACTTACCTTCGGATGTTTAGTCATGTTTATTTTGTGCTATAACTAGTAATAAAGTGGAGGAGATGATCAGTTCACTGAGGCGCTACAGCGATCTGTCACTCCATATTAAACAGCGCCAAAACGGCATTTATTGTTTGAATACTGCAGTGGACAGAATTTGAAATCTGAGACTTTGTTTCATATTGAAAGTATCAAAGCACAAAGCTTATTGCGATATATTTGATGGGAAGTGCCCTTCAACATTCCGTCCTTTAACTGAAAACAGACTAGACTAATCGATTCTTCGGATTTAAGAATTTATATCGTTCCGTAAAAATGAGAATCGATTAATATCGAGATATCAATATTTTTTACCCAGCACTAGAATAGACCCACGACCAAAAACGATTCCTGTTTTCACAAATAATAAACGACGGCTGCTATAGAGTAACACAGCAGCATCGCTCGTGCAGCAGGATCGTGTCGCACCTTGATTTCACTTTCAGCGGCACATTTTACAGCCAATGAAAGGCGACAAGGTTCAGTGTTTCTTTCCGCACACATGGCAAGGGCATGACACTGGGAAGAAATGACCTTTGGGTTTGTGTGTGCATGCTGAACGCAAAGTTGTTTGTGAAATTCATGGCCAAAGGGAATGGACCCCCACTCCGTCACCAACTCTTCTTTAACAGCCTTCAATGGAGTGAACCATTCATCACATCTCTTGCTCACTAATAGGGATGGGATGTCGGACTCATTTCAGCAAACTTTCGGGCTATTCTTTATAATAAATTGGTTAAAAAATACTATTGCAGATGCTCTTTTATGCATTTCTAACAACCAAGTCATGGTATGTGTAGCTGAAGCACTGAAATAAAGCTGTATGTGTGAACGTATATTGCTGATCATCACCTTACCCTCACTAAAACTGAGGTTTGTCGTCAGTATTATTCTGTAATACTGAGTGTCACATGACATACAACTAACAAATACCGATCAGGCAACGGGAGGCGACTCCAAAACCCATCTGGGAATCAAACAGCCCTATTCGTACCAGGCCGCAGTAGACAATCTCTCCGGAGGCTTTCTTCATCTTCCTCAGCTGGGAGACGAAGTACCAGAAGCGAGACTTGGCCACCACATGGTTTGGGGCGAAGATCCTCATGCGGTACAGAGGGGGCGCGGGGTTTTTAGCGGAGGGCAAGAGACGCCCAACAACCTTATACTCCCGAAGCTGCAGAGAGAGAGAGAGAGAGAGAGACAGAAAACACATTCAGAGATCAACACAAATCACATTAGTTCAAGGAAACCCGAATCTGAATACTTGAACTAGTTCAGGTGTGAATGACTAGAGAAGGATGTAAACTTGCACTGCAAGAAAATTATTTCAAGTTGTAAATAATGATAATCAGAGTGCGTTTTAAGAAAATATTAAGCATAAATATAGTATAAATATCTTTCTACATTAAAAAAAAGTGACTTTTACCTGCCATTTCTTTTTAAGTATTTTGAACTTATTTGCAGTTTCTAAGTGAAAAGTTGTAATGTTTTTGCCGTTTTCTATGGATTATTAGGTCTTTTACAATTGATGTCTATTTCGTTGAGGTTTCTACGGTGGCCGAGAAGTGCAAAGCAAATCACAATTCTGAAAACAAAATTACAAATTACAAACGCAAATGCAAGTCTAAAAAACAAAATAATTCAGAAAACACAACAACAATTCAGAAAACATTATAACAAGTCAGAAAACACAATGACAAATTCGAAAACAAAATAAGTCAGAAAACACAACGACAAATCAGACAAACCGGAAGAGGTAGGTATAGTTTGAGACAGCGCCATTGGTTTGGGATTACTCACCGCTGACTGGACGAGACATCTGTCAATCAACGTATACAGGAAGAACCAGCCGAAGAACAGCAGAGTGTGGTAGAAAGTTCGGAGATGGTATTAAAGTAGCTCAGTTTAAATGTATTGTATGAATTGCCCTTACTCTGGAATAAAAAATACGGAGTGTATATTTACATTTAGTTAAAGTGGCAATAAAACATCAGCTCCAGTGGCACAGATGGATAAGTGCGTGCCCTTGGCTTTTTGACGCGATTGACCCGGGTTCGATCCTGTCTTTTGCCAAACTTTTTTTTCCTCCCTTTTCAAATCTCGTATTAGCAATGGATTCTATTTACACTAAGTGAAAATAGCAGTATTTTTAGCAATATGCTATTTACACTAAGTGCAAATACCTATTTACACTGTTAAAATAGCAGGATTTCTACTATCAAGTATACTACTTGTTGCAAATAGTGGCAATTATCTGCCCTTCGGCATTGGAGTACATTATAAAACAGTATGCAATAATAACGTATTGAGTGTAAATTATAATTTTAATTTTAATTATTACATGGATGCAACCTTATTGATAAAATAAAGCCCTCCCTACACCTACCCTAACCCTACCCGATACTTTATTTTCAACTTTTTGATTATTTCCTTAATTTTTATTGAAAATAAATGCCTTTACGATGTGATACGAGATTTGAAAAGGGAGGAAAAAAAATTCGGCAAAAGGCGGGATCAAACCCGGGGCGATCAGTCAAAAAGCCAACGACGCGCTTATCCATCTGCACCACCGGAGCTGATGTTTTATTGCCACTTTTAACTAAATGTAAATATACACTCCGTGTTTTTTATTCCAGAGTAAGGGCAATTCATACAATACATTTAAACTGAGCTACTTCAATACAATCTCCGAACTTTCTACCACACTCTGCTGTTCTTCGGCTGGTTCTTCCTGTATATGTTGATTGACAGATGTCTCGTCCAGTCAGCGGTGAGTAATCCCAAACCAATGGCGCTGTCTCAAACTATACCTACCTCTTCCGGTTTGTCATTGTGTTTTCTGACTTATTGTGTTTTCTGACTTCTTGTTGTGCTTTCTGAATTGTTATTTTGTTTTTTAGACTTGCATTTGCGTTTGTAATTTGTTATTTTGTTTTCAGAATTGTGATTTGCTTTGCACTTCTCGGCCACCGTAGGTTTCTCTTTTGCTGACACTTTTAGCAGCAAGTTAACATGTTCAAAGTTTACTAATTAAACTCTGCGGGAAGGAGCACGTTTGCCTGATCTAGATTTACCTATTCTTGATTCACATTTACGCAAAAGCGCACTAAATAATCATATCAACACTAAACCAGCCTAGAATACGGGCGCTTCGTGCTAACCGATAGGGATTAACGCTCAGAAAACAACGCCTGTGGTGACTTCAAGCACTTAACTTTAACAACACTGGCTAAAATGTGAGAAGAAGTACCTTGAGAGTGCGTTGGACAGCAAACTACCTCAAAATCCTGAGATGTACAACGAGTGTGTGTTCAATGATGAGCACATGGAGCCATTCTACAGCCGCCATGTTTCTCTCCGATACAATCAACACGACAAAGCAAAACTAGCGCTTCAATCCTAAACGTGTGTCGGGTTAAGTCACTGTTATGGATAGTTTAGTGCCTTATGTGTGTTTTCGGGTTATAGCTGTGAGGTTTAAGCGACTGTGAAGTGATTTAAAAAGGATTTTACGTACTGTGCCAGACGCCTTCATGGTGTCTCTCGCTGACGGCCGCTGTGAAAGAGGAAGTGGCAGGGCGGGGAATCCTGACGTCAGTCCTCTTCCGAGGGGCGGGTCTTACTGGAAGCGTTTTTATTGGTCACTCAGAGCCGTCAATCATAGCCCGATCTTTTCTTTTATTTTCTTATTTCATTTAACTTTAAAAGAACATGCAATGCATACAAGTCAAACAAAAATGTGGGATAACACCTTACTTACTACATAATACATGGTAAAGTATTAGATTCTGCAAATTATTTCTTTTAATATAAAATATATTTTATACACTTCGTATTTCTTGTAATTTAATTCAATGAGTCATAAAATATTTGTAAGATCTTTACAGAAAAATAAAATTAATTAGGGTGTAATAGACATTACTGTAGCTTTATGTATATTAAACACCCCAGGATGAATTATTACCTTGAGCCAGTATTACAGTCCAAAATTATAGATTCGTGTGTTTTAATAACTTTGAAGAATGTATCAAAAATCATCGACACCTGCTTCCAAAAATCTTTAGAAGAATTGTAATTATAGAATAAATATGTGAGAGTTTCAGATTCAGAATTACAAAAAGATCGTGGTGAGATGTATTCCTGGTGGAAAAACTACATTACCCATGATTCTTCAGAGAAAGCGAATCGCGTTAGAAGAACTGTTTTACGCGTTACTGCCGCCTGCTGGACACAAACATAAAACGCATCTGTGAATTTTTTTATAACTCATCCTTTAAATTATATTAAGCCTTAAAGTTCTGCATAATTAAGGGCGTGGCCACTTGAGTGACAGGTGGATTGCCGCTGCTGTCACCACCATCGAGCTAGGTGGGCGTGGCTTCACCAACCTGCTCCCGCCTCTTTGCCCATTTTCGATTATCCGGGAGTGACGCGCGGTGACGCTGCCAAGATGGCGACGGCCGCCTCCGCCCACTTTGAGCTTCAAAAACGCTCTTCGGAAATCTACGGGTGACGTCACGGACACTACGTCCATGTTTTTATACAGTCTATGACGTAGGGAGACCGACTCGATTACATAATTTGGGGTGCTTCGTTCGAAGTGGGCGGAGCTATAAATATTAAATCGGGCGGAGCTAAAGATCGCTTTTGGAGTGCTTTGCTCGCTGATTGGTGGGTTCTTCTGTACAGCATCTTGGGAAATGTAGTTTTTCCACCACGCGGACTGATGGATTCGAAAAATGTGCATACAAACGATTAACAACCTCAGAGCTCAGACCAACAGGTTTGTCAGCAACTTAATTGTTAAAAATCCATTTCCATGAGGAGAACATGATCACGTGATCATCTGCGGTCCAATCACAATCGCGGTCCACACCCATTGTTATTTGCGTTGTTATTTTAGCTTCACAAAAACAGTCCGTTATGTCACTTGAGATTACAAACTGGTATTTGTTATCATACGATTTATTATCATAATCATAAACACACTGGTTTGTGGCGCAAATAGTTTTTAGAGTTTACCTAGTTTTAATCGTAGTTATTTACCAATAGTGGTTAATGAAACAAAAGTCTCACACAGTCTGCGAAATAAAGTGGATACAGTAAAATGGTGTTTTATATATTATCAAGTGTATATTATCATGTATTCACGCACGAGTGTGTCACAGCGCCACCTATGTATCCAGATGAAGATCAGCTCTAAACGCCTTACTGTTTCAATGGAGACAGCTGAAGATGTTCAAGTACCACTTGTGTTTTATTTCAACAATTAATAAACAGCTACTGATTAATATCTCCAGAAACACTCTCAGCGGTACAAAATAAAAATAATGGCTGATCTGACTTAAGGAATGATTATATCAGTCATTTGACTTTATTGTAAAAATATAAAACATTGATCACTGTAGATTTGAGGCCTGTGTAAAAGCATGTCGAATGTGATTCAGAGACTCGTGATTCAGTGATTCGTTCTGTCTTCAGCTCAATTTTCACAGCTTTAGGAAACTCTGACTCTGTCCTTCTGTTCAAAGTCATCAAACGCAGATCAGAGGAAGAGGGTTTCAGCGCGAAGAGGACGGTCTGAAGGAGTCTTTATGGCGCTCGACAGCTGATCCTGGAACAGACGATTCAATGCCGATGACCGGTGATCTGAGGAACAAGTTCATGACCTCTGGTGAGCCGTTAAGAAGGCAAACCTGCACAGCTCAGTATGAGTCTATGAACATCAACACTGTTCAGGATCGTTTGTTCCGCACTAAAGCACCAGTGAAGGAGAGAGGGTTTCTGGCTGTAAAGTGCTCAGACTAATGAAGTGTTTCTCGTCTGTGTCTCATCAGGTCTGACATCTCGTGTGAAGAAGCTGCTGGAGGTTCAAGGGTTTTGGATGCAGCATCAGTGAATCAGAGAAACAGAGTGTGTGTGTGTCTGTGTGTGTGTGTTTGTCTGTGTGTTAGATCTCCAACAGATTCGCAACTTCCTGAGATCATAATTCAACACATGCGTGTCAAAAAGAGGCTCTTAAGGCAAGACACTACAGGCGTTTTAATGCACTGCTCAGTTTTGAGCTCTATTTTGCTTCTTCTTTCAGACTAGTGGATTAAAAAACATCCAAAATACACATTTAAGTGTTTATTTTATTGCATTTTAACTAATTCTGACATTGAATTATGCATATAAATTAAATAATTATGCATATTTTTAAATCTATATATTTAATACTTGTAATTCTTAATGTTATCAATCAGCTGGTGATGTACAGTCAAACCAAAAATTATTCAGACTCCAGATTTTTTGATATTTTTTTACTAGTGGGTGCAGGACACTATAGTTCATTTATGTAAGTGAGGAGAGCAAAATAAAGTGAACTGTGGCATGTGACATATTATACCCAAAAACTCGTCATACAGTGGACTAACAGTACAATTTGGGATCAAAAATGATTCAGACACTTTGACCTGAGCATGTTTTGCTCAACTGTTTTTTCTTTAATTGCTAATGTGATCTTTTTACACCACAGACTGAACTAAATGAAGCATTGCTTGGTAACCGGTTGAGCTAGATTGGTATTATCTAATTGTGTTCTTAAATTTAACAGCTGAATTCATTACATACCTTTCTATCAAAGTTATCTGACATTATCAAGATGAGTTTGTTCTGACACAGAGTCATATTTTATTACCATTTTCTAAACTATAGCAAATAAACTGTGATAATGAGAGGACTGTTCAAGGTGTCTGAATAAATTTTGGTTTGACTGTATATTAGGATTAACTAGTTATTTTTATTGTTCAAAAATGGGACACTTATGGGGTTAAGGTCTGCCCTGTTTATCTGTAGTGTCTTGCCTTCATTTGAATTGTGAGACTCTCCACCTTCATGCATGTGTCTGTGCGGAGTTCAAATCTGAATGAGAACAAAGCAAAGAAATAAATGACTGCGTGTGGAGTCCTCAGGAGACCTCGATGATTTCCAAGCTGCCGGAGAAGCTGGATTGGCTGCTCCTCGTGCTCATCTCCTCTCGGGATCGGCTGTCCGTCATGCCGTCTATCTGGCAGCTCCTGCGCTTCAGCTGCTTCTCGAAGCTGCTCTCCTCGTGCCAGCTCCTGCGAGAGTCTCCTCCGTCTCCGCTGCGCTGTCGCCCGCGCCTCCTCACTGCCTCCAGACCCTGAGCGCAGCCGTAAAAGCGCGCCGACTCGGAGGAGAGGAACCAGCCTCCGGTTACGGGCCCGAGGACGATGTCTGAGTGCCAGCCTTTAAGTGCTTTAGCCGTTTTAGACGGAGCTCCATCCATGCTGCCGCTGCGCTGGAGTGTCTTATTATTATCTTCAGCCGGACTTTGCTCCGAAACCTCCTGCACCGGCGAGAACTGGCAGGGCTCACCGACGGGAAACGCTCGCAGAGACGCTCCGGACTCGCCGTACGACTTGTTGTCCAGGGAGAAGGAGCGTTTGGGCCGGACGTTCTCCTGCGGCTCCTCGCCGAGCTGAAGGCCGCAGAGCGCCCGTGCCAGAAGATGCTCCTCGGGGACGCCGGCCAGAACGCAGGGCATCGTCAGCGGCTCCGGCTTCTGCTCGTCTGCCGGCGGTCGGGGTTTGAGCGGCGCAGCGCCCGCGCTTTTTAGTTTCTTCTCGAAGTCCAGCAGCTGACCTAGGAAGTTGAAGTTGGGCGAGATGGTCGGACGCTTCTCCTTCACGAACCTGCGAACGGACACAGATTTGAGATCGATCGATAATTGAAAGTTTTTATCTCACAATTCTAAAAAATGTCATTAGAGCTGCGAAGTCAGAATTGCAAGAAAAAAGTCAGAATTTGTAAGTTATAAACTCACAATTACTATTGTGACGAGAAAAAGTCAGAATTGCAAGATATAAGCTCGCAATTACGAGAAAAAAAAGTCAGAATTGCAAGATATAAACTCGAAAGTGCGATAAAAAGTCAGAATTGCAAGATATAAACTCACAATTATGAGAAAAGTCAAAATTGCGAGAAAAAGTCAGAATTGCGATAAAAAGTCAGTATTGTAAGAAAGTCAAAATTGCAAGATATAAACTTACAATTACGAGAAAAAAAAGTCAGAATTGCAAGATATAAACTCGCAATTGTGAGAGAAAGTTAAAATTGCGAGAAAAAGTCAGAATTTGTAAGTTATAAACTCACAATTACGAGAAAGTCCAAATTGCAAGATTTAAACTTGCAATTACGAGAAAAAAGTCAAAATTGCGAGAAAGTCAGAATTGCAAGATATCTACAAATTAATTTCAGCTCAACAAGTACTGTCATGTGTAAGTAACATTTTTTGCATGACAGTAGTCAGAATGTGTTGAACTGTCATCAAAATAATAATAATAATAATAATAATATCACAATACGAGGAAGATTCTGTTGATCTGATACTGAAATATGAGCTGGGCATGTTTGAGATTCACCCTTTAATTAACACAGATGAATTAAGGCTCACAGAATCTGCTGTAGTACCTGTACGCTTCATCTAACGACATGTCCATCCTCTTCATGATGTAGGCGATGGCGATGGTGGCCGAGCGAGAGATTCCCGCCAGACAGTGGACCAGGACTCTGGCGTTACTGGCCTTGGCTTTCTCTGACAGGAAACACACAAAAACACTTCCTGTCAGCTGACCTCCCACTCTCAACATGACCCTCATTATTACTTCTACAGTCACATGAGCATGTCTGATTGTGTCTATGAAACCTGTGAAACTGGAAATAATGTTAACTAAAATGGAAACAAATAAAAATAAAGAGTAATATTTAAAAAAGCAGAAGCACTACAATTATTAACTGGTATTAAATAAAAACTAAAACTTAATAAAACTTAAATTAAATTAAATTAAACAAATAGTAATATTTAAAATAAAATAACAAAACTGTAAAAAAAAAAAAATTATAATAATAATAAAATAAATAACTGAAACTGAAAAACAAAATGAAATGCAACCAAAATTTTAAAATGATTAATTTAAAATTATTAATTGGGATTAAATAAAAAACTAAATATGAAATAAACAAAAACAAAAACTGAACTAAAACAAACTAAAACATTGTACAAACAAACAACAAAAATTGTAACTATAGTGAATATTTAAAAAATAAATGAAGAAAAATTATTAAAGCACATAACATAAATAACGAAAAAATGTAATAAAATGAAAACTGAAAATAAGAATTAAAAATATTATTAGAAACTCTAAAGACGTGGGTGGAACAAGAAACTCATTTTTCTGGCAGCTAGTAAAAAAGTAATTAAAAAGAAATGGTTAAAACCAGAGCCACAGCTGAAGAATGGTTTGCTATATTAAATAATATATATGTGATGAAAAACAATATCTCTTTAAGAAGGTTTTTTTTTTGGATTGATTATATTAAACCAAAACGCTCAGACTTTTCCTGAACTTCCATGGCCATGGAACGTTCCCTCTGGAATGGAAAAATTTAAAAATTTAAAATTCCAAAGATGCAAGCAAACACTGTTTTAAATTGTTGTTGTTTTTCAAAAAAAAAAAAGTACAAAGTTTTCCGTTTCATGTCATTGTATTTTTGTTTTTGTTTTTCTGAGCAAAAAATAAATATCATACATTTTCCCCTGATTTACAGAAGAGACCCACTAAAATGTCATTCAGTGTAACAATCTTGTCAGGCATATTTACAACAAAAATCAATTTATGACATATTAAAAGACTAATTACTTTCACCCCAAATACTAATTAGTTGTAATTTTACATTTTTTAAATTTGCCACTATCCTAGGTTTTGCCCATTTGTCAGTAAGAATTTTTTACTCATTTAAAACACAATACAATTGAATATGCTCCCTTATTCTTTTATATATTTGAATATGTCAGAATAAGCATGTTGTTTGAATTTTTACATAAATATTGTGTTACAGTGAATGACAATGTAACATTATTTCAACCAAATTTTGACATTTTATTCTCCAAAAACTTAAAATTAGACACTTTACTTACATTTAATGTGCTTTCTATGGACATAAAATCACTTTTGTAAATTTCTTTTGATGCGTACATCTTAACGTCTTTGACCCGCATACATATATGATGGTGTCTGACCTATGAACTCCACGGATCGGTCCAGCCAGGGCAGGATCTTCTCGCAGAAGCTGTCGTTGACAGGAACGCGCAAGAAATGCGAGTCGGGGATGAAGTCTGGTTTGGGGCAGGTGTTGCTAGCGTTGAGCACGTAAGCGATGTCGTTCTGCTGCATGAGCTCCTGCGGGAACACAGACATCAGCATGCGTTCTTGTGATGCGTTTTAGACACGCTCATAATAACGTGTCTGCAGCAGGGCTGTCAAAATGGCTAAACAAACTATTGTGTTGGTCTGAAATGCTGCCTTGGCAGCTAAATAAGTTCAAGTTGAAGCACTAAAATTACTAACTGGAAATAAACAACTAAAGCTGCAATTAAATTAAACTTATATAGTCATTTTTAAAAAAAGCTTAAGCACTAAAATTGCTAACTGTAAAATAAAATAAACAAATAAAAAAAATACAACAGAACTAAAACAGATTAAAAGTAAAATGAAACCTAAAAAGTTTAAGGACTAAAATTATTAAATGGAAATGAATACAATCTAAAACTGAACTAAAACAAACTAAAGCTGAAATTAAACTTAAATTGTCATATGTAAAAAAGCTAAAGCAATAAAATTACTAGCTATAGAATAAAAAACAAATAAAAACTACAACTAAAAAAAATCTAATAAAAAGTAAAACTGAACTAAAACAGACTAAAACTGAAAAATACAATTAATGGAAACCTAAACAGTCATATTTAAAACCTTGAAGCACTGAAATTATTAACTTGTATTAAATAAAAACTAAACTCGAATTTTGTACTTAAATATTATCAATATTCGAATTATATTCTAATTTAAAAGGCATAATTTCAGTTAGGAGGGAAAAAAGCTTTTGGCTTCTCTCCTGAGGCCACAAGAGGGCGCATCGAGCAAAATATTACTAATGCACGTTTATTCAAAGCAATAAAATGTGCAATAAAAAAACAGTCATAAGGGTCAATTTTTTTAAATTGAGATTTATACATCATCTGGTTTGTTAGGATAGGACAATATTTGGCTGAGATACAACTATTTGAAAATCTGGAATCTGAGGGTGCAAAAAAATCTAAATATTGAGAAAATCGCCTTTAAAGTTGTTCAAATTAAGTTCTTAGCAATGCATATTACTAATCAAAAA
>NW_015549605.1:6992778-7023092 GCF_001515605.1 Sinocyclocheilus anshuiensis
GTATGATTTTGACCCATACAATGTATTGTTGGCTATTGCTACAAATATACTCCAGCGACTTAAGACTGCTTTTGTCCTCCAGGGTCACATATGCGTTCTGTGTGAACGGCTTAGTTTCAGTTTTGCTGTAGATCTTCTCCGCATTGATGTTCTCTTTTTCCGCAGTATTTTGAATGAGCAGTGCAGCATCTAGTGGGTTCAACTGGATAGGCTAACTAAAGCATTAAAATGCAATGACACCTACATCGTCATCACATCTCGTGTGCCACTGATAAAGCTGCCTGACGCACACCTAAAATGTTTGCATTCGAATGTGGATTCTTATTTAGAATTCGACAAATATTTGAATTTTGATTTGACAGCCCTAGTCTGCAGTGAGCGTCACCTGGTTGAGCACGTCTCTCTGGCAGCCCAGGTACAGGTGTGTCAGGATCCGCGTCGGCCCGCTGCTGCTGACGGAGAGACAGGGCTGAGAGATGCAGGACGGCACCAGCGTGGACTTCCCTTCACACAGACCCGGGAACAGCTGCGAGAACACCACAAAACCACCTGCAGACCAGGACAGAGCACGCTATGAACCGCTGCGTTTAGTCAAACTAGTGTTTATGAGGCCGGATGAAGACAGTGACAATGAAAACCTGCTAAAAGAGACGCCCTCAAAGGATTAATGTGTCGAGCAAAAAAGTTTGTCGTCACTATAAACAACTTTAGATGAAAATGAACACTACAAAATTAAAAATTACAACTTAAAATGAGAAATGCAACTGGCAACTAAATAAGTTTAAGTTGAAGCACTAAAGTTATTAACTGGAAATAAATAACTAAAGCTGAAATTAAATTAAACTTATATAGTCATCTTTCAAAAAAAAAACCCACTGAAGCACTAAAATGACTAACTGTAAAATAAAATAAAATAAATAAAACAGACTAAAAGTGAAAAACAAAATGAAATGAAACCTAAACAGTAATATTTAAAAAGTCGAAGCACTAAAATTATTACATGGAAATTAATAAAACCTAAAACTAAACTAAAATTAAATTAATGTTTAATTAACAACATAAAGCTGAAATTAAATTAAACTTAAATAGTCATATTTTAAAAAGCTAAAGCATTAAAATTACTAACTATAAAATAAAATAAAAAAACTAATACAAACTACAACTAAAAAATAAAAAGTAAAACTGAACTAAAACTGAAAAACACAATTAATGGAAACCTAAACAGTCATATTAAAAAACGTGAAGCACTAAAATTATTAACTTGTATTAAATAAAAACTAAAACTAACCCTAAAAAACTGAAATAACAATAAAAATGGCAAAAGCACATAACATAATTCACTAAAATTCAAATACAGTTAAAATAAAAAAATGAAAATGTAAGAATAAAAACTCATGAATAAAAAACATTATGAATATGAATAAACACATGAATAGTGTCTCATTCATCTCACAGTGAAGAAGGGACGAACGTTTACGTTAATACAGAGGTCACGTTACAGTTAATGTTCACACATGGATAAATGTGTGCTGTTTGTGGTAGTTATATTGTGTGTTTGTGTTTTCTGAATGAGAACATGGTTAAACCTGTGCAAAATGATGCCCTTCTTGTGTAGAGTTTTGCAGAAAACACGGAGCAAATTGGAACATGTGTGAAAGCAGGTGAAATGTGTTAAAAGTTTTGAGAAACTTGTCTTTGTTTCCAAAATTGTATAAATGGTTTGGCAATGAATTGTGCCAAATTAATCAGTTATAGTGTGTTAGCAATCGAGAAAAACTGTAAGAAGCAATCATGTTCATCTCACTTCGAGTGATAGGTGGACTGAAGGGAAACTCTTCTCCAGCTTGGCCAATAGGACGCTGAGAAAGGCCTCTGATGAGAGGGAGGTGGGGTCAGACGAGCTCTGGTCATACACCACGACCTCTTGACCCTGGAGCTCCAGCTGAAACACACACACACACAGACACACACGTAATGAAACACTGCGTTCATATCTTCTCCTTATTCCGTTTTCTAGTTGTATTTCGAGTAAAATCTTTGTCGCTCTAGTGTTCTGGTTGTTAAAATTATGTTTATCTGATAGCTCTATATTCATACTAATGCTTGTCCAGTTGTGTCAGTGTAGTTTTCTACCTTAGTTAGTAGCTTGCAATGTTGGGGAAAGTTAATTTTAAAAGTAATGCATTACAATATTGCGTTACTCCATAAAGTAACTAATTGTGTTACTTAGTTAATTTTTATGGAAAGTAATGCATTATGTTACTTTTGCATGACTTTTTGTCACCTGGGCTGGGCTTGCTTATTTGTTTTTTAATAACAAAAAACCCAAAAGTTATATTTTTGGCAGCTGTAAGGACCCTTTCACACCAAAAGTGAAAGTAATAAGCCTTGTGCTGAAGGAAGTGCCTCTGCAGCTCTGATCTCTGACGGATATAAAGAGTGATACGCGCTAACAGAGACTGGGCACTCGCTCAGATAACTATGGGATGAGGTCACTCGGCAACCTGTTGCTAAGGGGTCTCAATGGCCCTCGTGAGAGACGATGGCTTGTTTGTTTCATTTGTTCATTGTGAACACACACACTCAGGTCTGCTGCACACTTTATAGTCTATAAACCATCTAAATGATCAACATGATCAAACTTTGCTTGTTTCACACAATCTACTCCACGCTTTCTTTCGTCTGATTGATAGTTTAGAGTTTTTCAAGTTAAAGGTCTTTTAGTGTAATTGTACATACTTCCAGCTTCAGCTGGTGCTTCACGTGTCTTTTTGCTGTCAAATCTTGACTGATTTTTATCAGGTAAACTTCAGAATAACTTCAGTAAGATATTTCCAGATCACTTACTGGACTGAAGCAGCTCAGATTTACTTGATTCTCCATCAATAATTTTTTAGAGTCTCAAATCTGATCCTCAGGATCTTTTGAGGAGCGTTTGTTTCCAGAAGCTTTACTTTCACTGTTCCTCAGCGGAGGAATGATCTTCACAAGCCTCCAGAACATCTCACATCTTCTGATCATCTCTCGATCAGCATTGGACTGCATTGCATTATATGTTTGGATCATTTCAATCTCATCTTACTAGGACATATTATTGGAGATATAGAGTGACCACTGATATTTAGATAATTGTATGGAAGTATCTGCTATACTGTTATAAAGATCTCATTAATTTACATTGCAAGCATCAGAATTTCATCATATAATAAATATCAGCATATGCACCAAATTGCATGTTTTTGCTCAGTTTGAGTCTGAATAAAATTGAGCAGTTTTTTACTTCATATTCTCATTATATCAGACTATAGAAGCCATAAAACCTGATGCATCAAATATGATACAACACATATGCAAAATTTTGTTTCTGATTTTTACATTTACTCATCTGATTCACACTAAATCTGATGTTTAGCAGACTATTCACGCTGCTCTTTTACATGCAATGAGCAATTCAGAGCCAAAATGCTATTTTGCTTTATATTGAGCATCAAACAGCATCCAGTTCGACTGTAAAAGAGCAGCATGAACATCCCGTTAAACATCTGCTTCGGTGTGAGTCAGACGACACTAGGGCTGGGTGATTTTTCCGATTTTATCGATTAATTCGAATTTAATGTTTTGTCACGATTTTATTTTTTAGAATTCGAGGAATCGCGATTTTGAATAGAAATATTACCAAACGTTAGAATTAGACACTTTGGCAATATGCCAATGATAACAGTAAAGAGAAAAGAATGATCCAACCAGTGCTTAATCTGAGCCGGATCCTGTTCCGGAAAATGTCAGATTTGGGATTTTTGCGTTTCGGTAATTGTTTTTAAGGATCCAGCATTAGATCGTGACAGTGCGTGCATAAACATTATAAACATAGCTATACGTTAGTATAGCTCACTCCAAAACAAATCATATAAATGTAACGGTATTCAGAACAGAACAAGAATGAAATAAAAATATATAAACCTAAAGAAACCAAAACAAAGCGAAACTGAAAGTACCAGGCGTTAATTGGGCTCACGTACCTCTCATTCGGCACAAATCCTAATGTCTCCATATTCACAATGTATTTGAATGAAACTATTATTTATAATGAAGAGGCTTTGTACTTCACGCGCGTTCGTATATCGACAGAAATATGAAAAATGGTCTTCACATGAGCAAAAATGTGCTTGGCATACAAAGTGGACCAGTTATACCACAGACTATTTAAATTGGCTAGTGTAACCTTTTATATTTTTGGTTGACTGTATTTTATTTTGATAATGAACAGACTGCGATGTCAAGTTTGAGTTGCGAATATGTGGTGTGTGTGTGTGTGAGTGTGTGAGAAAGAGCGCGCTGTTGCTGTTAATAGTGTTCACCGTCTGTTTGATTACATGCCATTAACTAACCGCTTGATTTTTACCGTACATTTCTGCCATATGGACATCAACTTGAGATAGTCACCACTGATAAGCTATTACTAAATATAATGTAGAAACTTAAATTTTCTGTAAAGCTGCTTTGCAACGATTTGCATCGTGAAAAGCGCTATACGAATAAACTTAAATTGACTTGAATTGAATGTTGTAGTTACATTTTCAAGTTAAAAATCGTAAAAAAATCGAGATTTTAATTTTTTGCCATATCGCCCAGCCCTAGATGACACGCCGGTATTACTCCTGGTTTCACGCACCTTCCTCTTGGCCGAGTGCTGCAGGAGTTCACTGATCTGGATCTTGTCCTGCTGTAATCTCCTCTTCATCAGTTTGGAGCAGTTGACGTTCACGGCCTCCAGGATGTGACACGTGTTATACTCCACGAACGGTCGGCTGTCGATCAGCAGCACGCGGTCCAAGCCGCCCTCCAGCAGAGCCACCAGACCCTCGGCCTCAATGGGCCGCGCCGCACGCTCACACATACCCACAATCCCTCAGTCCGTCTCTGCGCTAACAGTCTCTGTATCTCAATGACGCTGTCGGCGGGCCCTCAGGAGATCAACGGCCCCATTGTAGCAGCGGATGATGTCGCTCTGGTGGCGGCCTAAAAACGTGTGAGAAAAAGCCAGAGGAAACTCCAGAGGAAAAACACACTTACACGCAGCTTATGTGTGTGTGGGGCGCAGTGGCTGATGGGAGTTTCTTTCACACCATCACAGGGGCTGAGCATGCACCTCCTCACCGCTGAGCTCCATCATGAAGATCTCCTGCTGAGACACAAAAACAACCTGTGAGCACTCCAGTGTTGGGAAGGTTACTTTGGAAATGTAATAGGTTACAGATTACAAGTTACCCTATCTAAAATGTAGTAAGTAGTGTAACTATTTAAATTACTTTATTGAAGTAATGTAACTGATTACATTTGATTCCTTTTCTAAATTTCTAATGTTTTCAACTGTTAATCATTTTCAAACATGTAAACCAGGCAGGATTAACCTTACAGTAATGCTCAACACTGATTACTCTCACTTTCGAAATCCTTTATCACTTGAATTAAGATTATAATCATTTAAAGCACAGCCACCACAAAATCAGACTTACTTTGAGAGCATTCTGAGGTTAAATACGGATTTAAAACCATAACAAGAAATAGTTTAGTAGCTATGATTCTGTTTTTGCAAATCAAATCTTTGCATAGTTATGATAGGAAACACTGGCATCTAATAATGGCTTGGGGAAAAAAACAGTTAATCTTAAAAAATAAAGTATATGCATAAACAATGTGTCCTATTCTGAGTACTAAAATGTTGAAACATTGGTTTCTCATATTTTAGAGCAGTCACTGCAATTTATGAAAGAAATCAATTAAATCTGTATGTGGGTGTGTGTGAAAAAAAAATCAGATGTAACCACTTTGTAATCATTAACATTTTTATAAGTAGCTGTAATTTTATTACACATTTTTTCTCAGTAACTGTAAATTACGTAATTTAGTTACATGTAATTAGTTACTTCCCAACACTGGCGCACTCATGTCCAGTGTTACTTTTAAAAATAATGCATTAGATTATTGTGTTACTCCATGAAAAAAAGTAACTAAACTTGCGTTACTTAGTTACTTTTTATGGAAATACTAGTGCATTACATTACTTTTGCGTTACTTTTTGTCACCTTGGCTGGGCTTGTTTATTTGTTTTTTAATAACAAAAAACCCAAAAGTTATATTTTTGGCAGCTGTAAGGGCTCTTTCACACCAAAAGTGAAATTAATAAGCCTCAAGACGGGGACGGTAGAGCTGTCAGACAATAAATGGGAAAACAAAGTAACTTGCGTTACATATTTGAAAAAGTAACATATATTTTTTGTAAATTTAAAAGTAATGTGTTACTTTACTAGTTACTTTTAAAAAAGTAATCTGATTACGTAACTCTGTAACACATGCAAACTCTCTAATGCTTTAGGTCTAACCTGGACATTTAACAAATCCAAGAGTAATATGCATATTAATTATGTGAGAGTTTGTGCGTTACGGTGATTTCATCATTAAAACGGCTCATTCAAACAGAATGTGCTGTTTTATAGTGTATATTTTGGTGACAGCAGCTTTGAGTTCACGTGTGTGTGTTAGTGTGAGTGCTAAAACCAAACAAAGGTCTGCTTTAGTTATGTCATCTAGTCATTAATAGAACTACACAGAAACCAGTGAAATTCCCCTGCGTGCCATAAAAACCTGCCAGTCAGTCCTGTATGTGTCACGTTGCACACACACACGAGGGACGAGGAGACGCTGGAGAATATGTTGACAAGACTTTATTTGCACCAAGGAACCAAGGGAGACGAACACAGGAAGACGTTCACACGAAGACGTTCAACAGCGGACAGAGAACTTGGGACTGGGAACACATTTTATACACACACAGGAGGAGGGGATGACGAGACACACCTGGGAGCAAAAAACCAAGGGAAACACCTGGGACAAATGAAATAAACTAATCAGGACAGGAACAGGAAACTAACCAAATAAGGGCATGGAAAGGCACATGGGGAGCAGGACACACACAAAACATGGAACAGAGTCTGACAGTATGACGGGAAAATCCCAACAACAATAGCAGCAGCACACGATGTTACAGAAATACGATACAGCGATCCAAAATGACAGCAGTTGTACCATCAACCACTGATTACGTCAGGATCAGGATGAATTCTGATTGGTGTCATTGGTGATGAATTCAGCTGGAAAAAATTGCTCTCAAAGTGATTCCAATGATATCATTCCTCTGTGCCATTATTGTTATAGTTATCGCCAGTGTTAGGCGTAGTAACGCATTACAAGTAACATGAGTTATGTAATCAGATTACTGTTTTCAAGTAACTAGTGAAGTAAAGCATTACTTTTCATTTCACAAGAAAATATCTGAGCTACTTTTTCAAATAAGTAACGCAAGTTACTCTGTTTTCCCACTTACTCACTGAGAGTTGAGGGAAATTGGGAGTAAGTTATTTTCAGTTTTGGTGTGAAAGTACCTTTACAGTTTTTATGGGGGTTTTGTTATTAAAAACAAATAAACAAGCCCAGCCCAGGTAACAAAAAGTAACGCAAAAGTAATGTAATGCATTACGTTCCATAAAAAGTAATGCAATTAGTTACTTTTTTTATGGAGTAACAACATTGTAATGCATTACTTTTAAAAAGTAATTTTCCCCAACACTGGTTATTGCTATTATTTTAGCATTAGACCTATTATTAAATCTTTATAGTTATAGTTATCATGGGCCTAAAAAACAATAACTATAACTATTTTTGTATCCACACTAGTGGACGATAATCTCTTTGAAGACGAATGGATTCTGATTGGCTGAAGAATGTTGGAAAAAAGAAAAATCGCTCTGAAAGTGATTTCAACAACATCGTTCCTGCCTGTCGTTATCATTGTAGCTACGGTGTGGACTTCGCTATTCTCTTAAAGTTAGAGTGATTATTAAAACTGTATGGTTATTGTTATGGTCATCGTCTTTAGTGCGAATGGGCAACTGAACAGTTTTATGTCACGTGTGTCTGGATCAAATCAAAGCTCTGATCCCGACATCAGCGCTTATCTGGAAAATATCACAAACCGGATTACTGATTACTATACTAACATGTATGAACTATTGGCATGACTTTGTAAAGGCTGCATGAATTCAGAATGTAAAGGGAGTCAATCATGATGTCAGGATCATTGTTTTAAACTGTCACAGAAGCATCAGCCAAAAGAGTGAAAGCGAAGTCCAGATGTGAGCGAGACCGAAGTCATGCCGACATGAGAAGATCAGCTTCACACGCGTGTGCGGAGGCGGCAACATGAGAACATGTGATGTCATCATGAACAGGGTCTGTTCGGGCCTCCGGGAGAAAAGCGTTTCCATCCCCCATCAAATATTGAACAAAACCAGTTTCTGCATCTTGGTTTCCCTCAAATAACATGAAACTGGAGCAACAAGCATTTCCTCATATAAAACACAGATCTGATTACAGACGTCATGGAGTTGTTTCTCACAACGTTTATTTCTGGATCTGTTTTAGGACCGTTCAGGATTCATTTGACGCTGATGAGCTGCACGCAAACACTGAACGTTTATTCATGAGCATTTTATTGTTTTTCTCAACTTTTAAATTGTTGACAAACGCACTGGCATCACGGTTTTTCGAGTCGCATCACGGTTTCAATTTTCTCTGACCTTGTTTGCAAAAGGCTGAGCTGAATTAAAACTGTTTGCTGTGTGTTTTTCTGACCGAAGGTTAATAGCTCAACCTGCCTGGCAGAGATAACAGTCATGGAGGACTTTAACCCGTCGGTCAGCCATCAGAATACAAACAGATCAAACGAGGCTGAAATCAATCCACAGACGCTTTAAAGGCAACGAGACGTTGTAAATGAAACGTGCAAACTGATCTTTCCAGTCTCTGAGGTGAACATCAGTCCAAAGTCATGCTGAAACCTCTAAAATGATGTTAAAAACAGCTGTTCTAAAATCAAATTTAAGATTATTTAAGATAGCGTATGTTGTGTGATCAATATACTAATAATAGCCGAGGGGGGGAGATTTTATGCATAATGAGGGACATTTAATCATAAACATATTTCGAAATGTCTATGCTTTACTACTTCCAGTTGCTCATTCAAGCAGATGCGAGAAATAAAGTAGATGAGTAAAGTTTGTGAACAAACTTTGAGGTTGGCTTGAGAAAGCCTAGCCTGAAAGTTTGAAGCAGTTTTAAAAGCTTGAAGTTTGAAAGTTTAGATAGATAAGATTAGGTAGATCTTGCTAGAACATTGCTAGCTAGCATGGTTTAGCATGCTGTAAGCATGTTGCTAGCATGTTTTAGCATGATTAGCATGTCGTTACCATGTTGCTAGCATGTCGTTAGCATGATTAGCATGTTGTTAACATGTTTTAACTTGTTAACATGTTGCTAGTATATGTCTGGCATGATTCGAATGTTGCTAACATGTTGTTAACATGTTTTAGCATGATTAACATGTTGTTAACATGTTTTAACATGATTAGCAAGCTTTTAGCATGTTTCTTGCATGATTAACATGTTGCTAGCATGATTAACGTGCCGTTACCATGATTACCATGTAGCATTTAGTAGCATTTCAAGCAACAGCTGAAAACTCACCTCTTTCGTCACTATCTGACTTCATCCTAAAAAAAAATATTTTTCTCTTTTCTTTCATCTTTCTCTGTCTAGCTTGTACTTATTTGAACAATGCTTGAAACTTGGTACGACGAGCACTTCCTGTGTCTATTTGCCTCTTTAAGATTAATCGCTTGATGTATTCCCCAGTTGGATAAAAGTGTCTGCTAAATGAATAAATGTAAATGTAGCGTGTTGCTAACATTTTTTTTACATGTTGTAACTTGTTAACATGTTGCTAGCATATTTCTGGTATGATTAGAATGCTGCTAACATGTTGTTAGCATGATTAGCATGTTGTTAACCTTTTTTAATATGATTAGCATGCTGTTAGCATGTTTCTTGCATGATTAACATGTTGCTAGCATGATTAGCATGTCGCTAGCATGTTGTTAACATAATTAACATGTTAACATGATTACAGTGTTGTTAACGTTTTTAACATGACTTGGCATGTTGTTAGCATGATTAGCATGTTTCTATCATGTTTCTAGCATGATTACCGTGTTGCTAGCATGATTACCATGATGTTAGCATGTTGCTAATGTGTTTCTATCATGATTACCATGTTGCTAGCGTGTTTTAAAGTGGACAAAGTACACAACTCTATTACTTGAGTGAAAGTACAGATACTGCTGGTCAAATATTACTCCATTACAAGTGAAAGTACTTGCTTTTAAAAGTACTTAAGTACCAAAAGTAAATTCCTTCTTTTTTTTTTTTTCAATGCACTGTTTTATTATTTTTGTATGTAATACTTGCAATACCTTATGCCTTTTTTAAAGTACCAAAAGTAAATTCCTTCTTTTTTTTTTTTTCAATGCACTGTTTTATTATTTTTGTATGTAATACTTGCAATACCTTATGCCTCTTTGAAGCAACTTACAATACATTACACCTACTGAATACACTGACTAGCTTGTAGTATCTTTGGTATGAAGAGCTTTTAGAATGTTAAAAATCTATAGAAACTAAACAAATGAGTTGACCAAAAAAAATAACAAATTATTTAACATCCCTACCCACCGCTGGCAGTGTTCATCCACATTTGAACTGAGTGGAACTGCTGTAAATACAGACTGATAAGAAAAAAAATCAAACCTGCTTTAAAACCCAGCAAAACAACTGTCTGTAGCTGCAAACAGCAACGCTGCTTTAACAAAAAAAGCAAGATTTTTTTTGTCTTAAAAACAAAAACTTCAAAAATGCTCTCTAATTGCTCTCGCGATACTTTGATGTCATACACAGATCTAGAGGCTGACCGATAGTGGATTTTACCGATACCGATAGCTAGGTTGGACTACAATGGCCGATACCGATTAATCAACCGATATTTTTAAAAATGGATACTGAATGAAAACTAAAATAGTGCTTTACTATTAAAAAAAAAAAAAAACAGAACTGAACCATACTTTGTAAATTAATAAAAATATCAATTATTATATTAATCATTAAAGTTAGTTCATAGTTTATTAACTAATGTTAAAAAAACTTTAAAATTAAAAAATGTATTAGTAATAGTAAATGTTGAAATTAACACACTCTAACAAGGAACAATACTCCTACAGCTTTCATTAATCTTAATGTTACAAAAGTGTTACCATTTCATTTCAACAGTCATCCTTATTTTTAAATATCTACACAAAGGCCATAGCATTGAAATTACATACATATGGATATTGTAAATATACTCTCACACTTTAACTGCTTCGATTCTAGAACACTAATCAAAATAACAAAATATGTCAGTCACACAGGACAAAAGCGCAGCGCTGCGTCTAGGACGTATCACTCACACCAGACGTGTCGCATTCAATGGTTTAAAATGGTTTATTTAATCACCAGATGGGCAAAAGTTTACTTCAAGAATGAACAATGTGGTATAGATGAGCTTGAAGTTCGGTGTTTTAAAAAAACTGAGCAAACTGAAAGAGAAAGCGCGATCTATATTACAGCTCTCTGTATGAAGCATACAGACTTTATTAGAGCCACAGAAAGACAAACGTTTCGCTGAAAAATGCACAATACACAATTTTACAGCCTAGAGTGAAGTCATTATGTAAATTGACAACGATTTGGGACAAATATAATGTAATTTATTGGAAAACTACGTGAATGACGCTCTGTGGCACAGCAGGATTTTCTGTCGGCTGCATTTAAATGCACGTCTGAAGTTTCCCGCTCTGTGCGGCACGCAGCCTCACGTGTCAAAACAAACTACACGTGCTGTCAGTGATCTCCGCCTCTAGAGGCCGCTCTCGCACTGTATGATGATAGTGAACCTTCTCAGCCGCTCCAGAAACGGTCGTAACCTGGTAAACTATCGGCATGGATTTTTGCCGATCGTCGATAGTTCCAGCAATCAACTATCGGTGCCGATTAATCGGCAAAACCGATACATCAGTCGACCTCTACACAGAACGGTCTCTGCAGTGCTGATTCAAGTCAAACACCTACTGTGTTTTGTTAGGTGATGCACAACAGTTCTTCTGTGGCTTTATAGGTGATATTTTCATTTACACAATTTTGCAAAATCAGACAATATTGTGTCTGATATATACCACAATATTAACTTATTATTATTGAATTGTTGTAAATAAATATCACATTTGCAACAGGTCAGTGTTCAAAAAAATGCTGGGAAATCACTTCACGTAGCTCTACAAGAGTGATTACTTATAGGCTGTCTAAAAAAAAGTCACGTTTTAGAGAAGAAAAAAAATCACCCACTAACTTTAAAAGCTGCTACTTTGTAACAACTTTCTACTTCGAGGACCTTGATAGAAATGTAGTGAAGTGAAAAGTACGATATTAGTTTAAAAGTCATAAGTTTGCAAAAGTAAACTTTTTTGAGTAAAAAAAATTATACTCAAGTAATGTACAGATGCTTAAAAAGTGCACTTAAGTACAGTAATCAAGTAAATGTACTTCGTTACTTTCCACCTAGATATTGCACACTGCCATCATGTTTTAACATGTTGCTAGCATGCTTTAACATGTTGTCCCAGGCTAGTCGTTAAGCTTTGCTAGTAATATAGACAGCTTACACACTGTATAAGTCTTACTGTACAAAATTTTGACCCCCCTCAATGAAAGTCGATGGAACTTTTTATAGATTTGATCATCCGGTTAACGAAAATTCTAAGTCCGATCAGTTAGAAAAGATATAGCTATCCGAGTCAGACCAGTCTGAAGGTCTGACCTAAGTTTGGTGGTTGTAGCTTCAAAACTCTAGGAGGAGATAGAGTCCAAATTTAGTCTTAGAAGAAGAAGCTTAAACAGTAGATCAGTAGGTTGGCTTTCTCAAGTCTGATCTAACCGGCTTCTTCTTCAGGTAAGACATTTGTGGAAATGAAATGGTGACGTGAGCGTGTTCAGCTTTACGAGGGGAAATTCTCGATTCCTCCAGAACATCACAGATACGAGTTCCTCATCGCCAGATTCACGACCACAACAAACCGCCGGGAAGCCGAGGCAGATCCTAATGACAGGCCTCCTCCTGCGCGCCTGTGTTTAACGAGGAGACGATAACGAGCTCCAAACGCACCATGACTCTCACTGTCTGTCTGCTGGCAGTCGTGAAGGACCCGCACATCTCGACGTCCTCTTTAAACATGGATGCAAGAGTGTGAGAGGTTAATTTTAGGAAGTTCACACCCCTGGAGCGACGCCAGGCCACGATTAGCAGACCGACTTCCTCCTCAGACGCTCACAGAACAACATCACACTGACTGACCCTTCATATGGACATCTGAAACGTCACTCCAAACCTTCAGACTCGCTTAAACATATAAACACACAAACCCAAACCCATCTTTGGCTTGATTTGTACTCTTCTTGTTTGGTAGTGAACAGAGCCAGTCTGTTGGGAAATGCTGTCTTTAAATCAATGGCAATGGGAAAGCCTCGTATTTGTAAAGAAATTATGTTTTAGTGCAGGTAGTGACCCTTCATAACCAGTGTTGGGGGTAACGCATTACAAGTAACGCGAGTTACGTAACCAGATTACTTTTTTTCAAGTAACTAGTAAAGTAACGCATTACTTTTTAATTTACAAGAGAATATCTGAGTTACTTTTTCAAATAAGTAACGCAAGTTACTTTTTTTTCCAATTTCTTGATTGACAGCTCTGGTGTCGCCATGGTGACAGAAATCAGAAGATGTTACTGTAGTTCTAAAATAAATATGAATATGCATTAATTCATCTCACTCACAAAAAACACAGATTCAGTATTCCTCAAAATGAATAAAAATAATGCAACTCAGAATATGACGCAAACCTGCAATAATTAAACGTTAAACAACACAAATATTCTTTATGTATTTAATCCCGTTCTATAAACCAATGTCTTTGCTTCTGACCTTCGATGATCCAGTTCAACCGTACTAATAAGCACAAATTACTCTAGACAAACATTTGTGTGTCTTTTTTTATTGCTGAAGTGTGTTGAAATTTCTTCTTCTGTATTCTACTGTACGGACGTAAATTTACTTTCCCTTCAGCCTGAGGCTTATTCATTTCACGTTTGGTGTGAAAAGGCTTTTATATTTGCCAAAAATATAACTTTTTTATTTTAAGAACAAACAAGCAAGCCCTGTCCAGATTTAAAAAGTAACGCAAAAGTAACGTAACGCATTACTTTCCATAAAAAGTAACGTAATTAGTTACTTTTTAATGGAGTAGCGCAATATTGTAACGCATTACTTTTAAAAGTAACTTTCCCCAACACTGTTCATAACACATGCCATGTTTACTCTGAGTCTGTATTTGTAACATAGAAACAGTCACACAACAACACCATGAGTGCTTTCTGTTCCTCCACAGGTGATTTTTTATGATGCCGCTGGTGAATAAACATGCTGAACTTCCCTTTCAGAAATATCCTGAAATGAGAGACGTGATCATGTGACCGTCACACACTGAAAACAGACAATAACAGTACCATGGTATTACCATGTTTTGTTTTGTTTTTTTCAGAAAGATATGTTTGTAATACCATGGTTATTTTGATTAGTGTTATTTTTAGTTAAACTTATTACAGTTTTGGTTCATATTTTTTTATACTTTAAGATTTCATGTTAATTGTAGTTAAAGTTTTAGTAATTTTGTTGCGTTTTTGTCATTTTTACTTATTTTTGTTGTTTTTATATGTCTATATAATTTTTATTTCAGTTTTAGTTTGTTATTTTAGGGAAATGAGAAATGTTAGCTGAAATAAAATAACTTTACGTTTTTTATATTGTATTGTACTTCAGTTAACATTTTTTTTTTTTTCATTTAAAGCAACAAAAAGGTATTTTATTAATTATAACAACCCTGAAATAGACGGATTACATGTATTCATTTAGCATACATTTTATCCAAAGTGACTGATGAAAGTGATATTATGGTACTGTTATATAAGTGAGAACAGAATATACTATGGTAATACTGTAAGTATAGTGTAAACGGTACACAAATGTGATAATCATTCAGTATCATAGTCTATACGATACCATCACAGTACCATGGTATCACCACCACCACAGTATTTTACTCTAAAGAACATTTTGAGAAGAACAAGAGTGTTTTCAGTGTTTTTGCAGATGTCGGTCTCATTGCTGTGTCATATAATGTACTGTATTTAATGACAGCAAAGTAAAGATGAAACATAAACTCTATAAAACAAACACACACTAACGTACAGCAAACGGAACTTTCCATAACTTTAAACTCATTTTAACCAAGTTTACTAAGTAAACGAAACTAACAAGAACATCGTGTCTCCACACACACACACACACACACACACAGCGGCCCTCCGAGGTCTATTTCTCATTTAACTCATGTCCGAAACTCACCATGAAAGTTTCAGTCCGTCTCATTTTACAGTAAATCCACAGATAAAGATGACCAGACGAGTGGTAAGCCCGGTAGAGATGAGCGGGTGGGTAGTTAGGCTAGTTAACGCTGGTTAACGCTGGTGAAGTGTGAGTGAGTTCGGCGCTCGTGAGCTCATCGGGTAAAAATAACATCATGGCGTCACTGAAACTAATGCCGGCCTCAAACACACTCGACAAACAGCGCTAAAACCCAGAGAATAAAGCCGCAGATCCACTGGCATCCGCTAACGAGGACAGAAAGCCTCTGAGGGTGTAAATGAGTGTAAAAAACAGTGTAAATTAGTTTATGAGGCTCTCATTACACAATCAGCAGCAGAACTACATTAATTTTACTCACACACGCTTTATTACGAGTTACACGCTTATAAATTAACTAAAAATCATTAAGTGACTTTTGGGTGATTTAATAGAGACATTAGACAAATTATTGATGTCCTGTTTGGGGCCAGTGTCCCCTGATGGCCCCCTGTGTGTGTGTGTGTGTGTGTGTGTGTGTGTGTGTCTGTGTGTGTGTGTGTTTATGTGGTTTATTTATACACAAATTTGTATAATGACATGACAATATGAAGGTGATTTATGAGGACACTTTCAGTGTCCCCGTAATTCAAAAGGCTTATAAATCATACAAAATTCGTTTTTTTGAAAATCTAAAAATGCACAAAGTTTTCTGTGAGGGGTAGGTTTAGGTGTAGGCGATAGAAAATACCATTTGTACAGTATAAAAACCCTTACGCCTATGGAGAGTCTCCATGAACCATAAAACGTGTGTGTGTTTGTGTGTGTGTAGCCTATAGGCTACGTTATAGGGTCCTCACAAGTATAGCAATACCAGTACATTTTGACCTTGCGGGGACATTTTTTGGTCCCCATGAGGAAACAAGCTTATAAGTCATACAGAATTAAGTTTTTTGAAAATCTAAAAATGCAGAAAGTTTTGTGTAAGGGGTAGGGTGCAGCCCCTGACGTGTTGCCAGATAAAATATGCCAAATATGCAGACATAGACATAGAAGATTTTTGAGCCAAGTGGATTTTGAATGCAGCTTCCAAAAGACAAAATATAGCCGAATAATATTTTTTATATTTGATATGATCACACCGGTGTGATTAAAGCAATAAGCCTAAAGAAGCCGTGGTTTACAGTGGATTTATAACAGCTAAGGGGTGTTGTTAGGCACGACACGGAGCTGTTATAAATTCACTGTAAACCACGGCTTCACGGGGCTTATTGCTTTTATAAAACAGTTATTCTATATACGTAGTTAGGTTTCACAAAATAAAACAAAGCAAATAAAGTGTAATGATATAAATAAAAACAGTATTCTTCCACCAAACAATGTAGTTCCTCAGCATCACACAGAAGTAAACAAAGGTGTGTGTTTGTAGAGTAATTTACAACAGCTTCGAACGCGGCTCAGCCAATCAGAATCAAGGACCGACTAGACTGAAGTCAATCATGTTCTTTGCTCTCTTCCAATGAAAGTGTTATAATTAGTAACTTACAGTGTTTTTATTAAATTCACATTAAATACAAAGCCAGTCGTATTAAAAATATTTTATGGTATGACACCAATATCTGGTACTTAAAGCTGCAGTCCGTAACTTTTTTGTGTTCATAATTTACTAAATTTATATAATAAGCAAGTACACCATTAATCAATTTTCCAAACCGTGTTTTTGGCTTGTCTTGAATCACTACGGTACACCTATAATAAGTGTTTATATTCGGACTATTAGTACCTGCGTGATTCGCCATAGACATAAACATAGAGAAGTAGTTCCGGCTACAATGTTCTTCCGCAAGACGCACGCAGTTCTGTTTATTAACCGCTAGAGCGCCAAAAGTTACGGACTGCAGCCTTAAGTAAAAAGATGGATTTTATGCTTAGTTAATAGATAACAATAACATTAGGCTACTTTGCCCATCGCCCGTTATAAATCAACTAACATGATCTATAAAGGTGCAAAATGCATTTACTTACACATATTTGAGAATCGAGATATTTCATGATATAGTTAACACGTTTGGGAATATTTCGAATAAAAAGGAAAAAATAAATAAAACATTGCCTACATCAGTTATACAGCGCTGTTGTGGCATCATGACAAGCATGACAATTTTAAAATAAGATGTATGCATGCATTGTGTATAGTAATAAAATACTCATACGTAATCAAACTACAGTTACTTTTTATTGATTACATGATTACATATTATTCACACAACAGCAATACATTATTCATGATTTACTGATTCTCCCTATTTCATCTTTTAAATGTTCCTTTCTAAAATAAGTGAAATACTTAAGACGTGTTTCAACATTGCATCATGAACACATTAATGTTTATTTGAATTATCACTCAGTAGCTTATTTAACCATGTATATGTCTTTGAAAGGTTTTTGTCTTCCAAACACATTAAAATGCACAAATTCACATTATTTCTTATACAGGCATTCCCAAAACATTTAGTCATCTGAACCTCTTTCACTAATATATTTACTTGAATAGCCCTGAGATTTTAAAATAACTATTGTAGTAATTAAGTATCACATTTGCATGTTCACAGTTCTCTTGGTTAATGGTCACATGACATGCAGATAAACACAATATTTCACTTTTTAGTAAGTGTTTTATTTTGATTGATGTTATTTAAAATTATTTACTTTGATATTACATTTTTATGATCTAAATAATTATTAGCTTTTCATTAAGCTCACAAACCCCGTGCAGTTCCTTTATGAACCTGTTTGGGAGACCTTGACATAATCTAATGTTTGATGCACTTCATGTTGTCATCATATTTTCTTACTCTTTGTATTTTTATATCAGTATGGTACAAGATTATCCTATTTAGTATTTTTAGTTAGGTCAAAACTCAAAAGTAATCTAAAAGTAATCCAAAAGTAGTCTGATTATATTACCTAAAATGTGTAATGTAATGTATTACGTTACTAACTTCATATTTTGTCACGTAATTTGGAATCAGTATCAGATTACAATTTGTAAGTAATCTACCCAGCTCTTGGGGTAGGTTTAGGTGTAGGGTTTAACACTGGTTTTATACTGTACAGTATAAAAACCATTATGGAATATCATCGTAAACCACATATATAAGTATGCGTGTGTCAGCAGCAGCAGGTGTTTGACACACACACACACCTTCACAACTTACTGTGGTCATACATGACAACAAAGCACATACTAAAACTTAAAACAGTAGGCCTACAGTGGCATTACCCTCTGTTTTTGTGTCAGTAGTCCATCCCATGTAATATAACACACATTTAATGTTGCTTCCAGTGAGTTATTATATTGGTGTTGTGTATATAAATATGTAATGTGTGTGTGTGTGTGTGTGTGTGTGTGTGTAAACTGATGGATCTTTCTAGAATGGTTCATTCTTGCCATCGGGAAGAAACTACAGGTCCCAGCATGCAGCGCGGTGGGCGTCACCCGCGCCAGAACCGGAAGAGTGCTGTTAGCATTCGGCTAAAAACACAGGCAGCTCCACTGGAAGATTGATCAAAAATCATCTCAATCGGACTCTCTGATCGATTACAGGTGAATGATCGAGGATCAGCGCGCGACTGCAGACTCGCGTCGATTGGAAAACACGCGATGGATCACAATAAAGTGCGTCATATGAACATATATGAGCATCCCGTTGACTTACAGCACTAAAGCTCAGGATCAGCTAGATTCATGCGATTTCACTTCTCCAACAACTAAAACAACTATCGTAATAGCATGATTAATGTACATGTGCCATGGCATTCTGTGAAATACCTCGGAGTAAGTGTTAGCATATTAATATAATTGAATCGTGGTATATATGAAAATACCATGGTAATCAATTCTGAGACCATTATTTTACAATGGTACCGCCAAAATAGTATGCAATGTTTATTAAGTCAACTTACATTTATTTATACACAATACAGATTCTTTCAAAGCAGCTTCACATTAAAAAACAGGAAAATAACAGTGTTAACGTTGTAAAATTATTCAATTATGAGACAGCCGTGAAGCAGCTCTACAAAAGACAACAATGTCATTATTCAGATCAATTCCGTTCAGTTTTGTTTGAGTTTAGCTCAATAAAACAGGAAAACAACAGTGTTAGCATTGTAAAATTCATAAATTTGTAAATTAATTAACGTGTAGTCTATAAAGCAGCTCTACAGAGGAAAATAAGAGTCATTGTTCAGCTCAATTGAGATCAATACCAGTGTCAGTATTGTAAAATGTATAAATTATGAAATAACAAATTTGTAAGCCAACCTGTAATTTTGTCTTCTGTTTACAGCACTTACATCGTGTTGTTTATTTATGTGGCATGATCACCACATGAGTGTTTCACCGTAAAGTCTCTTCTGATCTGTAGATGGTTGCTGGAAAAGTGAAGAAACCCGGCAAACGTGGCCGCAAACCTGCCAAGATCGACCTGAAGGCCAAGCTGGAGCGAAGCCGGCAGAGCGCCAGAGAGTGTCGCGCCAGAAAGAAGCTGCGCTACCAGTATCTGGAGGAGCTGGTGTCCAGTAAGGAGAGAGCCATCTGTGCGCTGCGAGAGGAGCTGGACATGGTAATCACACTCTCAAACTGAGGGGTGTTCCAGAAAGCAGGTTATGTGACATTCCCGGGTATGTTTAAGGGTATTTCTGTCATGACAACTCTCGGAGGGATTGGCATGGTAATGTACCTGACAGTGTTAATGTATTTGGTCTTGGCGGAATAGATCTGCTACGCTGCTGCTGCGGCAGAGCTAGTACCGAGACTTGCTACTGCCAATACATCCACAACATGCTGCTGTGAGCATGTAAGAAATACTGCTGCTGCACATATAACATACATGAAACCAATCAGCTGTGCCATGTGATAATGATGTCATTAGGTCAGATTGAGTTAGACCTATCGGACTGCGCCATCTAGAGTTTCATGCCGGAACTCTGTATGTAAGCGGATAAACTCAGCTTTTGGTTCCAAAAACGGAGGTAACTCTCAGGGTATGTAAGTAGCCATAACAACAGCTTATTCTCTGAACATAACCTGCTCCGGAGTAGGTTCTGTTTCGGGGTTAGTTTACTTCAGCGCTATCAGCGCATGCGTGACCTACTGAACAGACTCCAGTGGGTGTGACAGATTGCGCACAATATTATATATTATTACAATATAGTTATCAAATATATATATATATATAGTTGTATGATGTTAATTATAAAGCGCAATTATACGTACTATATAAGGTAATATATTATTCTAAAATGTTATTATATTTATTCTATCGTTGATATATATATTAATTATAAAACACTATTATAACAAGGTAATGTTTATTTTATTCTAATATACTTATTATATTTTTTTGTCATGGTCTGCATTTTTTATATATCTACAATAAAAATACATAGGTGATATTTCTTATTATATAAATACCATCAAACAAACAATATAGTTCTTATTCTCAGTGATTAAAAGATTAAACGAAAAAAATACAACAGATGATCGCACAACCATCAATTAGGTGGCGATATGCACTAAGCATGTAAATGACCACTGAACAAATTCGCTTAGCATCGGTTTCCATGGCGACTCGTCGATTCCTCGCTCTGTTGATAATGTGTTGAGGGTTAACCGTGAACATGCTCTGGGTTGACTGAACTTACTCCCATACGCATTTTTGGAACCAGCATACCTCGCGTAAGCAAGGTTTGGGTTTTTTTGAGTTCAGGGTTTAGCAGATGGTAAGTTAACCCTGCTTTCTGGAATACACCCCTGATCTGTCGCTGTTCGTGTGTCTGCAGTACAAACAGTGGTGTCTGGCCATGGACCAGGGCAAGATCCCGTCCGAAATCAAAGCCCTCCTGACCGGAGACGAGCAGAAAGCGCTGCAGAGCTCCAGCAACAAGATCCCCAAGAACGGCAAGTACGGCTCCAGCGGAAACGGCCAGAACAAGACGTCTTAGACGGATCCGGAGCGAGTGCGTTTGGATGTGAACAGTGTTGATTCACAGTGTTTATCTGTCGTTTTGTAGTAATGGGACGTTTAAAATAAGTTTTTCTGTTTGCATTCACAATAATATGACCATTCAAACATTAGAGTTATTCCTGTCGATTTGCGGACGTGGTTCACATCCAGGTTTTGTGTTGATGTGTGAGCGTTCTGTGTGACTCATAAACATTTCCTCCTCATTTATATATTTATTTTGGAACCCCTTCTGGTACCAGATCATTTGTGATGAAGGATTCAGCGCTCGCGAGTCCAAAAAATTAAGCTAATTGTGCCTTTTTATCTCACATTTCTGAGTTTACATGTCACAATTCAGACTTTTTTTCTTTTAATCCTGAGATATTAACTCAAAATTGCAAGCTTATAACTTAGCTACTCGGTTCATAACCAAGTTACTTGAAATTCTGAGAAGAAACTGAAAAATTGTACGATACTGATTAAAAAGTCAGAATTATTAAATAAAAAGTAGCAATTTTCTTTTTTTTCTTTTAAATAGAATTGAATAGAAAATAGAATTGCAAGATGTTAACTCAGAATTGTGCGAAAAAATTCAGAATTCTGTTTATATCTGGCAATTCCTAGTTTTTCTTAGAATTGTAAGATAAAAAGTCGCAATTCCCTTTTTTTATTCATTATTCCATGTGACAGAATGTGACGATTCGTCACTCTGATGTGTGTTATAATCAGTTTAATCCATTAAACCTATAGACAGAGACATTATAAGACGCACTTTTGCCAAAATCTCTTGCTCGGCTCTTTGCACTTTACGAGATTTGAAAGATTTCAACGCATAGCACTTCCCTTTTCTCTTGTACAAATAGAGTTTGTCTGTGTCTGTTGTTGATCGTGTATTTATTTCACTAACTGAAACTTGAAGCACTTTCCTTCAAAGCTCTAATTTTTGTACTTTATTTGAGTTTCCTCTTTCTGCTTTATTTGGCAGGTTTGCCAAAAACAAACAAAAATAACATATTTCAGCACAGATGAGTTACGATCTGAATAAATGTAATGAATGTGAACCTATTTCATCAGTGTTGATCGGCCCAAACATAGAGATGTACAAGTGTTTTGTGAAAAGTTCAAGTTTTAATGAACGTGAAACACTTTCATTGGCCTTCAGCACTTTTCCTTGCGACTCCCGACTCTGAGTCTCTATTCTGGCTGGCATAATCTATAATATTTAGAGCTCAAATGTATATTTTTATATGGCGTGTATAAAATGTATTTTGAAATTTGTTGCAGGATGATGCTTATTAATGATAAACGTCTTATTAAACAATGTAGCTTTGCTTTGTGATCATGAATATAAAAACATTGAATCTGAATCTTCTTGTCTTTCTTGCCTCAGTTTATGATTAGAGATCATTTATTATTAGCACTAGTGCTCAGATCAAACCTGCTAAAAGCTAAAAGTTATGATTATATTTCTAGCGCAGACTGATAATGATGCAGGTAAATGTGCTGCTGCTGTCATTCTGTGCAGCTGAAGGTTTTTCTTTTGTCTCGGTTAAGAATCCAGAGCAGCACAAGCACTTTCATTGTCCTTGCTCTCAATATGAAAACTAATTATGATGTGCGTGTTTCATTAAAGCCCTTCGCTTTCATCCTGAATAACAATAGAGCAACGTCATCCAACTCTGAACATGGAGAAATTGGAAATGTCACATTGAGCAGCGGACCACGAGTCTTCAGCTGAAACTGAACTGAAAAGAATGACTGAAATCTTCTAATTGGTTCATTATCAGTTTGTGGGAATAAAATATTTTGATTAGTTTGCATGTGCAGCTTTAAAGCAATGCACATGCAACTCAAAAATGAAAATGTACTTACCCTCAGGCCATCCGAGATGTAGATGAGTTTGTTTCTTCATCAGATTTGGAGAAATGTAGCATGACTTGCTCAGCAATGGATGCTCTGCAGTGAATGGGTGCCGTCAGAATAAGAGTCCAAACTGCTGATAAAAACATCACAATAATCCATTCCAGTCCATCAGTTAACATCTTCAGAAGCCAAAAGCTGCATGTTTGTGATAAACAAATCCATATTTAAGACGTTTTTAACTAAAATATGAGTCCATAATCCATAATAACGCTTCCTCCAGTGAAAAAGTTGTATGGTCTGAATCAGGAGAGAAATCTTCACAGATCAAGCAGCGTTTACAAGCCAGAACAGTTCTAAACAACAAGAGATAGACTTTTTCACTGGAGGAAGCGTTATTATGGACTCGAATTTTAGTTAAAAACGTCTTAATGCTGGATTTGTTTCAGCTTTTGTCTTCTCCAGATGTTAACTGATGGACTGGAGTGCTGTGGATTACTTGTGGATTATTGTGATGTTTTTATCAGCTCTCGTTCTGACGGCACCCATTCACTGCAGAGCATCCATTGCTGAGACACTGATGCAATGCTACATTTCTCCAAATCTGATGAAGAAACAAACTCTTGGATGGTCTGAGGGTGAGCAGATTTTCAGTTCATTTTCATTTTGGATGAACTGCTCTTTGAGGTACAGCTTTAGTAAATATAACCAATCGGTCACAGGAACGTTCAGACAATGGCTTACATTTGAATCGTACAGAATGTTTAATTGTAAAATCACAGGGACACATGTCTTGCATCATGAGACAACACAAAACTATGAGACAAAATTTATCTGTAACTACAGGCACAAAAAACACAAACGCATCTTCTGAAGATTAACATGAACCCTGTTTGGCGCCACCAGGCCACCGTAGGATCAGACTGATCAGAAACACGAACAGAAGAACACATGACGATCAACACTTTCCTTCCACTGGATCACAGTAGTGACGATAAGGGTGTTTTGTAGTCTTCCTCCAATGTCATCAGTGAGTATGTGAACTAGTTAGCACCACGTTTTTTGCATTTCAACAGATTTCGTTTAGTCATGTTAATTCTGTAGTGTGTAATCGTGGTGCAACGGCAGTTAACGCAACAGTTCGCTCAACAATTTTCATTATTTACTCACCCACATATCATTATAATGAGTTAAAGGAATCATTCACCCAAAAATTTGAATTTTGTCTTTGTTTACTCAGCCTAAAGTTGTTTCAAGTGTTTCTGAGTTTCTTCTGCTGAACACAAAAGAAGATATTTTGAAGAATGTTGGTAACCAAACAGTTGGTACCCACTGACATCCATAGTATGAAAACAAACACGATGGAAGTCAATGGGGACCATCAACTGTTTGGCTACCAACATTCTTCAAAATATCTTTTATAAGGGGCCGTTCACACAGAACATGTCTTTTGTGTCTAAAATCGCTAGACGCAGCGCTCAGGAATGTTTTTTTGTTTTTTTTTAAGTGCAATGCTGAATGCCTCTTCCGTCATGCTGCCGTCAAATAAAAAGTTGCCATGCCAACTTGCTACTGTAAACAAAAGCTGGCAAGGCTTGCCCCACCTCCGCACTCTTCTGATTGGTCCACTGTTTTGGAACTGACATTGACGAGCGGCGCTACATGTAAAAATGTAAATTCTTTTAACTTTACACGGCATCTTAAAAACGCGGCGCTCATGTGCGAGACGCGAGCCTAACAGTCATACGCATCCGTCTAGCATGCGTTTACATAGAAAAACAATGAAAAAGTAGAGCATTGCAATGGAAAAACACGTTCTGTGTGAACGGCCCCTAAAAAAGCAACTCATACAGGTTTGAAACAACTTCAGGGTGAGTAAATGACGACAGTATTGTCATTTTTGGGCAAGCTATCTCTTTAACGTTAATTTCTGAGCCTTTATACGAACGTGTTGGGTGGGTTAGAGCTAATAGGCCATGCTAACTTCTTCTCCTTTGCTTCTCGGTCAAAAGTGTCATAAACCGAGTCTTTGATGAGCGTCTTTGCCGGCACGGGCAGATCGACCACGCCCACGTAGTTCTTTTTGGCGATCCGCGAGCTGGCGGTGATGGTGTATGCATTACTGCGATAACACTTCATGGACGACATGCAGAACGTCTCTCGCATGCCGCGTCTGAAGTTGGCGTTGTACACAGAGTACAGCGTGGGTTTGGACGCCGTGGAGCTGAAGGAGATCCAGGCCACAGCGACGAAGAACAGCGCCGACCGTCTGCTTGGGCCCGTCGTTTCCTTCGGGTGCCAAAGCTGTGCGACGTAAAACGGTGTCCAGGTGAGGAGAAACACGGCGTTGAGCATCAGGAACATCTTAATGGTTTTGACTTTAGTCCTGGGGACGATGTTCATGGTCCTGCGCACTGTTCGCCCGTCAGCGCCGATCCTCCAGATGTAGCGCACCACCCGCTGGTAGAAGGACACGATGAGCAGCGCCGGCACCAAGAAACCAAAGAGAAGATGCGCGACGGCGTACGCCAACCCGTCCCAGCTGTCCGCCAGAAAGAAGTCGCAGTGGTTTTGCGACGCTGACGATCCGTAGAAGAACAAACATGGCGATATGAACGCGGCGTCAAAGAGCCAAGACGCCAGAATCATTCGTTTGGCTTTCTCGCGCGACACTTTAAAGCTCAACGGATATACGATGGTGTAGAAACGATCCACGCAGATGGACAGAAGCACGTAGACCTGGACGCCGGGGCACAGGTGCTGCAAGTATCGTACAGCTTTGCATGCAGCCCCGGTCAGAGGCCAGTGACCGGCAGAAACCTGCAGGAGAACTAGCGGCGCGCAGGCTAGGCTCAACAGCAGATCCGCACACGCCATCGACACCACAAAATAGTTGGTGGTCGACTGGGTTCTGCGGCTCCGATGGATCACCAGACACACCAGCGAGTTCCCCAGCACCGATATGACCCAGAACACCCCGAACACGAGGCCGAGGAGCATGACCTCCGCCAGCGACAGGTCGTACGATGTCAGCGAGACATTGCTCTGCGGGAAGGCGGTGGGCGAGGAGGCGTCTAGACGGCAGACGACGGGCGTCGGCGCGGAGGAATCATTCCTGTCGGAGTAGTTGATGGCGGGGTTGAAGAGGACGGCGGAGTGGAACGAGGGCTTTATGCCCTCCGCGGAGAGGAAGTACACCATTTGCCCTCTCTGTGTCGGATCAAAGCTGAAAGACACGACAGGTACAATTAAATCATAGTGTTTCGAAGGACAATCATGATCTTAAAGGGATAGTTCACCCAAAAATTCTGTCATTAATTACTCACCCTCATGTCGTTATAAACCCGTAAGGCCTTCGTTCATCTTCGGATCACAAATTGAGATATTTTTGATGAAATCCGAGAGCTTTCTGACCTTTCATAAACAGCAAGGGTACCCCTAGTGAAAAATAAATATATTTAATTGTATTTAAAATATATTTATTTCATGATAAGTATACTAAAAATAGATTTACATGTCTATACTAATTAAAAATACACTCTAAATGTAGTTATTTCATGCTTTCAACTAGCACAAACTTAGTGCACTAGAAATTAATTAGTAAAATACTATACTTTTTACAAATGCATTTGGGGAAGGAATATATATATATATATATTAGTGCTGTCAAACGATTAATCGCGATTAATCGAGATCGGATCAAACGATTAATCGCATACAAAATACGTTTTTGTTTACATAATATATGTATGTGTACTGTGTTTATTTATTATGTATATATAAATGCACACACATACAGTATATATTTTGAAAATATTTACATGTACGTATATACATTTATATTATTATATTTTAGATTATATATAAATATATTTAATATATAAACATAGCATATTTTTCTTAAATATATACATGCGTTTGTATTTATATATACATAATAAATAAACACAGTACACATACATATAGTATGTAAACAAAAACGTTTATTTTGGATGCGATTAATCGTTTGACAGCACTAGCTTTTAATATTGAGAAACATAAACATTTAATAGAGATTCATAAGTTTAACTAAGCTGAACAAATTTCCAGTAAATCAGGGTTTCTACAGGTTTAATAAAGGTAAATTTAAGACTAACCCACTTTTTAAAACCAATTTGTATTGTAATCATGTGTCGTTTTCAATTCAATGTATTCCTTATACATTGAATGAATGGAAAACAATATGAATGATCTCTAAATGTAAATGCTTAAACGTTTGAATACAGAATATCCAACAGATTGTATTTACTTTTTAATTCATTAAGAAAGTCTTGTTTTCCAGAGCAAATGTCTAAAGATACATTTACCTTAGAAGCAAAATGACTTAAGAAGTCTTGTTTTATGACAAACTGATCAAAATTAATTGAGTTTATGCTAAAGACAAGAACAAATATGTCAATGGGCTCAAAAAAAAATCTAATTATTTCAAAGGGAAATGTTTTCATACCCCATTGACAGACATGTTCTTGTTTTAATCATAAACTTATTTAATTTTGTACAACTTCTTAGAAAACAGGACTTTATATCTTTATCTCAAGTAAACGTATCTTGATTATTAGATTTTTTTTGTTTTTAAATAAAACGAAAACACTGAAGATATTCATTTTTGCAGTGCATGCAACATTCAGTCATGACTTTTTATTAATTCACGACTTTCTGATCGGATTCAAGACCTTTCAATTTGTGAAAGCGCCAATTAAGACCTTTTTTTAGAAACCGCAGAAACCTTTAAAGGGATAGTTCACCCAAAAATTAAAATTCTGTCATTAATTACTCACCCTCATGTCGTTCCAAACCCGTAAGACCTTCATTCATCTTCGGAACACAAATTAAGATATTTCTGATTTATTCCGAGAGCTCTCTGACCTTCCATAGACAGCAAGAGTCCTAACACGATCAAGGCTCAGAAACGTAGCAAGGACATCGGTAAAATAATCCATGTGACATCAGGGGCTCATCCGTAATTTTACGAAGCTACAAGAATACTTTCTGTGAGAGTATCACATACGTAAACAACGTATGTACGTGGATATGTTGTTTACGTTCAGATCAAGTGTAAACAACGTAAACAACATATCCGCATACATACGTTGTATAGAGCTCCGGACGTCACGTGACTCATTCTGTTCACACCACCATGCTGGCAGGCAGGGAGAGCCGGGAGCGAATATGAAATGAATGGCGCCAGCATGAGTTTCAAGGCAACAGAGTTCACTGCGCACTTTAATTCAAAAGACATAGACCTGTACATAGCAAAGCTTAATAGATTAAACATAACAGATCCCTATAATGCCCCCATGGTGCTTTTAACGTGTCTCAATAAAGGAACGGATAGATTTCCTGACCTGCAGTATCCTGATATCTACTGATAACTACCTCATCAAGTTTCCCTCCTAACGTTACTCCGGAGACTCTTTAAAAGCCTGGAGGGGTACAAATGGATGCAATCTAATTTTTTGATGAATATTCAACCTGCTATGACGTCACTGGAAGGGTAAGTCAACTGTATTGTTAGCTAACGTAATCGACCCTAGCTGTCCTTGTAGGTAGCCAGCATAGATATATCACTGTGAGTACAGTAGACACCATAAATGTCATGAAATCTTACCCATTTAATCCCAAATTTTGTGTTGGTTAGCACGTTTTATTGCAGTGAACCATTTTAGTCGTCTGACTATCGGGATCCTTAGGAATACGATAAAATTATTTCCCCTTTGCTTTATGGGACAATCGCGTATGTATTATATATATATAGGAAAATGCGTATTTTTGAATTAAAGGTAACTTATAGATTTAATATGGGCTGCTTTTGTTGCTTGACACTTTTTTATTGGTCATTTTGTATGTTTTACGAATAAGATAGGCTACAAGGTTAAGAAGCTTACTTAAATGTAAAATGTTTTTTCTCTATTTTGCAATAGTGAAAGACGGCTTCCCTTATTGATCACGTCTCGGGTAGACTGCATGTTTTCTTGTGCGGCTGGATGTTGGACTCATGAAAAATAATCATGTTGTTTGTATCTGCCAAAACTGATTTACTGAAGTCAAAACACGGACGGGATTGGCGTTAGCGCGAATTGTGAAGCGGGAGCGACCAGCCGGCAGAGGATTCTGCAGCCTTCCTCGAACAGTTATGTTCAGGATTTTCTGATTTACCTAAAGGTGCCATAGAATGCATTGATACAATATTTTAAATTGTTCTCTGATATCTACATAGAAGGTATGTGGCTTAGGTAAGGGCAAAAAATCTCCAGAAATGGTTTTACTTGTCCATTTACAACCTTAGGATTTGTCCCTAGAATTAAATGGTCTGTTTTTACCTTATTTGCAAGGGTCATGAATAATAATGTTGAGCTCTGCTCTGATTGGCTGTTTCACAGTGCAGCTCAATGTTGAACTCTGCTCTGATTGGCTGTTTCATAGTGCGGCTCAATGTTGAACTCTGCTCTGATTGGCTGTTTCATAGTGCGGCTCAATGTTGAACTCTGCTCTGATTGGCTGTTTCATAGTGCGGGTTCTGATTCGCCTGTTTTTCAGTGGTCTTTTGCATGCGCGAGATTTACATAAGAAGGAGGAAACAATGGTGTATGAGGCTCATGGTATGTAATTTCCATGTACAGAACTGTTATTATTCAACTATGCCAAGTTAAATACAGTTACTGTGTGAGAGGGCAAGAAACGGGCCAATGGAGGTCACGTACGGGACACATAAATTAAGCCCAATATACGAGACGGTTGGCAACCCTAGCTTTCCCCTGCCTGTTCTAGCATCCTGGCGCACAGCAGCTGTCCACCATGTTGAAATAGTAAGGTTTGTAAGGTCTAGTCTGGTTTTAAATTATTGTTCTACTGTCAACTATTTTACCGATGTCCTTACGTTTCTGGACCTGGGAACAGTTGCATTACTGTCTACCAAGGGTCAAAAAACCAGCATATGCTGGTTAGGTATGTTTTGAAGCTGGGATG
>NW_015549605.1:7025616-7031262 GCF_001515605.1 Sinocyclocheilus anshuiensis
AAATGCAATTGTTTATAGTTTTTATATATATATATATGACTTCAAATAATAATAATAATTATCATTATTATTATTAAATCCAGGTTACTTGTGTTCCTTTAAGTTCTCTCTCATTCAGCTCTTTGTTATCGATTGCTGTAGCAGGAGATTCGTCCTATCCTTCCTCACAATGTCATCAGGACATTATTTAGCATGTTTTCTCGCGGGAACAATGGCTGCTCACTGACTGTGTTAATATTGAGCCAGTGAAATTCTGTCGTCTACACTAGCATTTCTGCATTTTATTTCAGAGCTCTGGTTCAGTTCATGTTTAATGTGACAATGTTTAGTTAATTATCTAGTCCTTTCTGCTCCCCAATGTAGAACAGCGTGTTCACCATAGATATGTGTAGTAGGTAGATGCCGCATATCTATGGTGTTTACTATCATGATTGAGGATATTAGGACGCGCGCGCTCTGGTGGTTGGTTCTGACGTCAGTGAATATGTATGTAAATGAGCGTCACGTTTTACACGTGTTAGTGGATGTCTGTGTGTTGCCATGGCAACAGCGGCTGAGCGGAGACTGTGCTTTTGTGTCTGTTGTCATGGCAACTGATAACTGTATCGCCAGAGATGCAGAGAGGAGGACGATGCTTTCTAATGCAGCTTACAGACATGAAACCACATTTTCAGCTGACCTTTGACCCCCGGTGTCAGTGTTTCAGGTGCTTTCAGAGCAGCTGCATATCATGAATAAGCAAAAAAAAATTCCCAGTACATGCGATATAACCAGCTAAAACGGTCATGCGTGACATGAATCGCGAATCGTACGGGTTCACGGTGTCCGTTCGGTCACACAGAACTATACGAAGATATCTGTGAACAGAAGCAAAGCATTATGGGTACAGATGCGGTGTGAGAAATTAGAAACACAAAGGTTTTATCAGAACTCAGCTGTTCTTTTTACTCATTTACAGAAACACACATTAATGTCTATAAAATAGTGCTTTCATTTACACTGAAGGAAAACACTTCTGCTTCAGGTACGTTCACCAACACGAGCAGGAGCGTTTACTAACCGCACAGATGCTTATGGAACATAACGATGACGAATATACTTTATTTTCATGGCGAGAACAGAAATCAAATCACTTATTCGGAGTTAAGAGCAACTCTAGTTTATAGAGTCTAGAGAATTAACGCAAGATTAAAATAATGGCATAAAGTAAAGTTTAAGACGTGTATTATTTACATTCTCTTCATATGTACAACTAACAGTGTGTCATTTGTGCCGTGATGATCCGAGAGAGACGACCTCGTCACATCCGATCCACGGCTCTGATGCCGCCGTCCACCGTCAGCGTCCCGAACCTGAAACACAAGCGCCACCATAATTACAGTTTGATGGGATTTGCCATACCTGTTTTTAAATTGTTTGCATGTTTGTCACACTTAAATGATTCAGATCATCAAACAAATTTTAATATTACACAAAGATAATGCAAGTAAATGCAAAATGCAGTTTTTAAATAATGATTTTATTTATTAAGGGAAAAAGCTGTCCAAACCTGCCTAGCCCTGTGTGAAAAAATAATTCTAATAAAATCTAACAACTGGTTGTGCAGCAACAACTGCAATCAAGTGTTTGTGATAACTGGCAATGAGTCTTTCACATCGCTGTGGAGGAATGCTGTCCCACTCTTCTTTGCAGAATTGTTTTAATTCAGCCACATTGGAGGGTTTTCCAACTGCATTTTGTATTTACTTGCATTATCTCTGTGTAATATAAAAATTTGTTTGGTGATCTGAATCTTTTAAATGTGACAAATATGCAAAAAATAAAAAAAAACAGGACCTAAAAAAACTTTTCACGGCACTGTATCATACTTTCTATAAAACATTTGCAATCAGTCTTAAAAGCTGTTTCGGGCTGAGATTTTGTTGCATTTACAGCTTTTGACCAGCAGGCGTTACCAGCATTTCAAGTGATTCGAAACAGTGAGTCATTTTGCGACGCAATTGGTTCAAATGATTCAAAGCTTCGAAAAGGCTTGATTCTCCCATCACTGACTCGTCCAGCGTCAAAGTACAACAATACATGCGAATAACAACATATTTTTTTACTCCAAACTCGCATTATGTGGCTGATGTGGCTTCTCATCACAGAATGAGGCAGAAATGATATTATTTTATAGTATTCTGAACAGTGTTAAAGGCTATGTCTATTAGCATTGCATTATAAATATACATTGTCCTTATAAAAAATACCCGAGATGGCTTGAAGAACACAAATAAAGAATATACTGTCGCAACAGTGTGTTAATTCTCTTCATGTTTCATCAGCCAAATATTTCTGCATTTCTTTTTTTTTTTTTTTTGGGCTTTTATGCATTTTTTATAGATAGGACAGTAGAGAGAGACGACAGGAAAGCACTGGGAGGAGAGAGGGAACGGGATCGGTAAAGGACCTCAAGACGGGAATCGAACTCGGGTCGCCGTGAGCGCAGTTGCGCTGTATGTCGACGCACTAACCACGAGGCTATTGGCACCGACAAACATTTCTGCATTTCTATCAGCTACAGTGATAACGGATGCCCTTGTCCATATAAGGGATTTCCTGGAACATAATTTGTTTTATTACTCCTATGAGTCTCTCTTGTGGAGCTTCTGTGCGAGGGCGCCCTCCAGTGGTGAGTATGAATGAAACAAATTACATGTGAGAGTTTAGCAAGGAAAATTAATTTTCATTTTATGATTCATCATCATGGTAATTGCCATATATTGTGACACCCCTAATTAACACAATAATGATATTTAATTTTTAAATATTACGATCATCATCACTGTATATTGCAACACCCCAAATTACTACTGTTTTTGAACCGAATTGATCTAAATAATGACTCTACCGTCCTTTGTAGAGCTGAAATTGAATTTGTTTTAAATTTGATGAATTTTGTAACATTCACACTGTTATTTTCCTGTATTGTATAAAGCGCAATAGAAATCCAAGTAAATGTAAAGGTTCACCTCTCCAGGAATAGGTTGTTCTCCGCCAGCTCCTTCATGACTCCTTCCATCTCCTCCTTCAGCTTCTTCATCCTGTTAAGCAGAATTATGTGTTTATGACGGTGAATTTTCACTGGATAACTTAACCCATTCTGCACCTGTTGTTAGATTACACACCCCTGATTATCATCGGCTCTGATTGTTTACGACTCTACGCTAATTTCTAAGATAAAATAACTAGGGCTGTCAAGTGATAAAAATATTAAATCTAGTTAATTATATGATGGTTAACTAATCCAATTAATTGTGGATTAATCACACATCAATCGACTTATCAAAAAAGTAGCTTTAGAAAGAAATATTAAGATTGAACACATTGCATAAATAATGATAACAATAAAATGTGTAGTGTTTTTTTAAGCATATTGAAATAGCAAATGCATTTTAGAAAACAATGAAATTATTAGGGCTGCCCCCTAATAGTCGACTAACCGTTAGTCGACGAGAAGAGGCTTGGTCGACCAAAATTTTATTAGTCGCCGAAAAAACATTGGTGTCACGTAGAAGTCACGCAGTCCGTGACGGACAGATTGTTAACGGCTGGTCTTTGTGGTAATACAGTACATCGGGCATTCATCGACCTCAAATATGGCTTATCTGAAATATTTAAGTATTAGCAACTTGGCCGCTCAGTCTAATGTTAACCTAGAAAAATGTGCGCTATTCAAGTGTCTGTGTGGAGTGTGAACAGTAGCACTTCACTGCAGGACAGATGGAGGTGCCGGTGCGCTCCCTTGCTCTTAAAATACTCCCGCATTTTTGCTCATACAGATAAAAGTAATGCATCTTTCGAATCTGTAAAGACTCTACGTTTATTTGTGTGCACTCACAATAACAACGAAATGTTGTGTTTTTGTAAAATAATTAAAGCAAACAGGACATGCTTTCTGCCGTCTCAGTCTCCGTGAACTTGAGCGCGAAACTCCGTGTATACTTGCCTTACAGACATGAAAAATATATCTATAAAGAGTGAAATGTCTGCTTTTAAATGAACCAATTCAAATGGAAAGTAAATATTCTCAGATTATGTCATCCGTATGAAACATGCATACAGATGCATCACTACTGCAGAGATGACGAGTCAGTGTCGCCGACTTCATCTCTGAAGCCGAAAACAAAGAAAGCACTAGTTTATCGATAAATTATTAAAATGTTAATGCAGTCTCCTTGCTGTTTTTCCCTGACACATTCATAATTATTATATCTGCCGATGTGCTGTGGCAAGCTTTTTTTGCGTGCGCTTGAGCGCTTATTAGGTTATGTAGACAATTAAAAGCTCATTAATTATATGGTTTATTAATAAACATGCGACTAATAGTCGACTAATGCTTGAAATGATCGACTACTAGTCGACCAGAAAAATCTTTAGTTGAGGGCAGCCCTAGAAATTATACTCTAAATATAAAAATAAATGCGCCAGTAGGTGGCAGCAAGTCACTGTCTTAAGGAGTGAGTCGTTCAGTCATTCATTCAACCGATTCATTCAAACGGCTGATTCATTCAGAAACGAATCAAGTGACTTGACACGTCTAATTGAAGAAAACATTCTGGAACGTTCTATTTACTTTAAGAAAACTTTCCTGGCTAACCAACGGGTAACATTCTTGGGAACCAAAAATTGTTAGCTGGGATGATGCTTTTAGTCTGTAATGATCTGGACTGAGTGAATCAGCGTCAGCGGACATGTGCTTATCTCTCACCCCAGCGTCATCTCCACCAGTGTGTTGGGACTGAGGTACGCCTGCGGTTTGATTCCTCCAGACGTCATGGGCACCATCTTCTGCGGTAACAGCTCCAGCAGCTGCACACATGAGAGCCATTAGCGTCTGCGTGCCGTTACAACGCAGCTAAACGCACAGCACTTCCTGTTTACTCACTTGATACACGCGCTGCATGAGCAGGGTCACTTCCTGTTCCATGCTGCTGAACTGACCAGTCAGAGACAGGAGGTGCTTCCGCACGTGATGGAACTTCCTGTAAGGAGACGTTCATGCATCAGTCACTGCATGTGTCTGTCCAATCTCCAGAACATCTCGGACACAGTTTCCATGGCAACACAGCAGAAGAGCCATTGACAATGCACTCGCGCACAGAATACAGCGGTGTACAAGAGGTCATGTGACAGGGGTTTTACTGCGATTACTTACCTGTGGTAAAATCACCGTAAAGGCCCGTTCACACTAATGACAAAAACTATAATGTTAAAGTGCCCCTATTATGGATTTTTTGAAAATTACGTTTCATGCAGTGTGTAACACAGCTCTATGTGAATGAAAACATCCTGCAAAGTCTTAAATCTGAAAGTGCACCGTGTATAAAGTTATTGTCTCTCAACAGAAAGAGTCGACTCTGAATCATTGAAACCAGTCGTTTTTAAAACGAATACCAAGCCGTTTCATGTTGACATCAACATGAAACATTAGCACATCGCCCGTCCACTTGTTGTTCTTTTCACGTTGGTCTGAATGAAAATGCAAATTCATTCTTTGCCACTAGGTGCCGCTTTTGGAGCAGTAAAATAGCGGTTTCCCCGGTAAGGCTGTACACAAAGCAGCACTGCGCTCACAAACGCTGCTTTATCAGGCATTACAGGCAC
>NW_015549605.1:7031281-7040237 GCF_001515605.1 Sinocyclocheilus anshuiensis
TGTTGGTCTGAATGAAAATGCAAATTCATTCTTTGCCACTAGTGTCGCTTTTGGAGCGGTAAAAATAGAGGTTTCCACGGTAACGCTGTACACAAAGCAGCACTGCGCTCACAAACGCTGCTTTATCAGGTATTACAGGCGAGATGAAATGAAAATGAGACCAATCGGACCAATCACTGCAGATTAGCATCACGCAAAGGAGGGATTTGGAAAAATGAATCATTGAGCGAACCGTTTGGGAGTCGTTGAGCAAGTAAGGAAAAAATAAATGCATATTATCAGACAATGAAAGTGTTTTTTGACCTTGCATGCATGTCAACCTGTTGTTGGGGACTCCCAAAACCAAAATATGAACCTTTCATTACCCATAATAGGGGCACTTTAAAGTTTTAATAATCGTTCAAATTCTGTAAGAATAGTGAATTCACACCACAACTATAACGATGCAGAAGAACAATATTGTTGGAATCGCTTTCAGAGAGATTTGTGTCCAGCTGATGAACGATAAAAACATTAACAGCCAATCAGAATCTATCCTGCTTTAAATGACAAAACTGCAGCACGATTATAATAAAAAGAACTATATTTCACGCGCCTATGGATGCTAATATAGTTAACGTTAAAGTTAACGTCCGTTTGTGTGGATGCTAATGCAGTTATCGGTAAAGTTATCATGTGTTTGTGTGGATACTAATCTAGTTATCGTTTAAGTTATACATTTGCGTGGACGCCAAAAAGTTTATTGTTATAGTCATTGTCTGTTGGAGTGGACGCTAATACAATTATGGTTATAATTATCATCCTTTGGTGTGGACGCTAATACAATTATGGTTATAATTATCATCCTTTGGTGTGGACGCTAATACAATTATTGTTAAAGCTATCGTCCGTTTGTGTGAACGCTAGTTATCGTTAAAAGTTATCGTCCATTTGTGTGGACGCTATTATATTTAACATTAAAGTTAATGTCCATTTGTGTGGATGCTAACATAGTTATCATTAAAGTTATTGTCCAATTGTGTGGACGCTAATATATGTAACATTGAAGTTACCGTCCATTTGTGTGGACCTTAACATAGTTATCATTAAAGTTATTGTTAGTTTGTGTAGACACTTATATGTTTAACATTAAAGTTAACGGATGTGGATGCTAATATAGTTATCGTTAAAGTTATCATTTGTTTGTGTGGACGCTAATATATTTAACATTATAGTTATCGCCTGTTGAAGGTAAATATAGTTATCGTTATAGTTATTGTCCGTTGGTGTGGATGCTAATATAGTTATCGTTATAGTTATTGTCCGTTGGTGTTATCGTTATAGTTATTGTCCGTTGGTGTGGATGCTAATATAGTTATCGTTATAGTTATTGTCCGTTGGTGTGGATGCTAATATAGTTATCGTTATAGTTATTGTCCGTTGGTGTGGATGCTAATATAGTTATCGTTATAGTTATTGTCCGTTGGTGTGGATGCTAATATAGTTATCGTTATATTTATTGTCCGTTGGTGTTATCTTTATAGATATTGTCCGTTGGTGTTATCGTTATAGTTATTGTCTGTTGGTGTGGATGCTAATATAGTTATCGTTATTGTCCGTTGGTGTTATCGTTATTGTCTGTTGGTGTTATCGTTATCGTTATTGTCCGTTGGTGTGGATGCTAATATAGTTATCGTTATTGTCCGTTGGTGTTATCGTTATCTTTATTGTCCGTTGGTGTTATCTTTATAGATATTGTCCGTTGGTGTTATCGTTATAGTTATTGTCTGTTGGTGTGGATGCTAATATAGTTATCGTTATTGTCCATTGGTGTTATCGTTATAGTTATTGTCCGTTGGTGTGGATGCTAATATAGTTATCGATGCTAATATAGTTATCGTTATTGTCCGTTGGTGTTATCGTTATCGTTATTGTCCGTTGGTGTTATCGTTATAGTTATTGTCCGTTGGTGTGGATGCTAATATAGTTATCGTTAAAGTTATCATTTGTTTGTGTGGACGCTAATATATTTAACATTATAGTTATCGCCTGTTGAAGGTAAATATAGTTATCGTTATAGTTATTGTCCGTTGGTGTGGATGCTAATATAGTTATCGTTAAAGTTATCATTTGTTTGTGTGGACGCTAATATATTTAACATTATAGTTATCGCCTGTTGAAGGTAAATATAGTTATCGTTATAGTTATTGTCCGTTGGTGTGGATGCTAATATAGTTATCGTTATAGTTATTGTCCGTTGGTGTGGATGCTAATATAGTTATCGTTATAGTTATTGTCCGTTGGTGTGGATGCTAATATAGTTATCATTATAGTTATTGTCCGTTGGTGTGGATGCTAATATAGTTATCGTTATAGTTACTGTCCGTTGGTGTGGATGCTAATATAGTTATTGTTATAGTTATTGTCTGTTGGTGTGGATGCTAATATATTTATCATTATTGTCCGTTGGTATTATCGTTATAGTTATTGTCCGTTGGTGTGGATGCTAATATAGTTATCGTTATAGTTATCGCCTCTTGGTGTGAAGGTAAATATAGTTATTATTTATACTATAGTCTGTTTACGTGGACACTATAATAATTATCATCATAGTTATTGTTAACATTATTGTCCATTGGTGTGGATGCTAATATAGTTATCGTTATAGTTATTGTCTGTTGGTGTGGATGCTAATAATTATCGTTGTCTTTTCAGTGTGAACGTGCCTTAACACATGAACTCAAGCAGCTTGAAACAGCAATATAATGAAAAACAATGATCAGTAAATAGATCCATGACTGAATAATAACATTTATAACTGTAATAATAATTTCTAGTTGGACTGTTTGGATCACAGGTGAGCTCTAGACTGCTGAACGAGAGCCTCTTACTTCATCCACTCCTCGCTCTTGGAGATGAAGAGGCGATATTTCATGGCGCACTCGTCTGTGAAGAGCGCCCGCGCTTTGGTGGCGTGAAGAACCAGCTTTTGCCTGCAGAAAGCAGAGAGATTCGTGTCATCATGATTCTGCGTCACATGCGTTCAGTTCTTCAGCTACAGCGAACACACACGATACTCACTTGTCAAACTTGTGGATTTGTTCTTCATTATAAGGCAAACCTGAGGAGATAAGACACGTCAAACACATAAAAAAGCAAACGAGCGCTGATGAGATCTCAGGAGCTCACAGACTCACGTCTCTCGGCCTTGTCCTTCTTGAACTGCTGGTAGATGCTGCTGATGGCATCCAGCAGAACCTTGATCTTCTCCACACTAGACGAGAGACACAGAAACACAGGCAGCAATCAGAAACTCAAGTTCACACTTAAAATGTGTCCACTGCAAAAAATAATGTTCTTCCTCTGTATTTTTGTCAGGGCTATTATAGTGAACAAAAACTAAAACTGAAGTCATAAAAAAATATTTTCATTACTTGAAACAAAATAAATGTTAGCTGAAATAATATAAAATGAAATATAATTTTTTTTCCCCAGCTAGTTTCCAAAGCAACTTTTCTCATTTTCATTTAGTTTAACCTGATGGTCTAAAATAAATAAAGCTAAAACGGAAATAAAAATAAAAGACTATATAGACATATTTCAAAACAACAGAAACTAATAAAAACACACAACAAAATTAGTAAAACTTAAAAATTAACATATAAAATATAAAAATATTTAAAAATGTATAAAATATATAATAATATAAATATAACATTTTTTATAAAAAATTAAAATATATAACAAAATACAAAATATTAACAAAAACTATAATAATATCTCAATGATACTAAAATAACAATATTTTTTTGTCTCGTTCTCCAGTACAAATATCTAAACATTCTTAAATCAAGACACATTTACTAGATTAGCAAAATGACTTAAAATATTAAGTTTGTTCTTGTTTTAAGCTTAATTTTAATATATTATTCAGAAAACAAAAACTTAATATCTGAAGTCACTTTGCTTCTCCAGTAAATTTATCCTGCTTTTATTTTCCTTCAGCTAAAGTTTATTTTATTTCAAGTAATGAAAATGTTTTTTTTCTCTAAGTTGCTTCAATATAAAAGCGTCTGCTAAATGAATAAATGTAAATGTAATTTAAGGAAGTTTAGATATTTGTACTGGAAAACAAGACAAATGTGATTAAGAAGAACCTGATATTTTGCATTGTTATGAACAGCGCTTTGCCCGTTTGTTTTGAGGAAATGAGACGTTTGGTTCTCCAGGGTAATGAACGCTGAAGCAGTGACACTCACTTCCTGTCCTCGGGGTGCGTTCCCACTTGCTGCGTCCACGTATCGGTCAGACTTCCTCCCGGCAGGAACATGCTGCTGATGTCCTGAAGCGTTTGATCCATGGAGCCCAGAGAGCTGGAGAGCTGCACACAGAGCAGGCGTGATGAACACGCTTTCATGAAGAACTCACGGTTGCATGAAAGTCCTTAAAGGTCCCCTGAAATGCTTAGAAACACGCTGCGTTACTCTGTGTTGACGTCATTTTAACTGAAACCGGAAGACAGGGTGGGACATATCAAGCAGCCCCGCCCCTTTTTAAAATAGCCAATAGCGTTCGTTTATATCACAGCTTGGGCTAGAGCCGTTCAGAGCCGCTGAGCTCCGTAAAGCCGCATTTGACAGGGTATGCCAGCCACAATCTCATCCACATATTGATACTAACACCCAAAGAACTTTAATTTTGATTTCATGGGGACTTTAAGTATTTTGACTTAAGGGTATCCCTGAGTGGAAAAAATTCCCTGAGGCAAGGGATTTCATTAAGAGCGTTGCAACAAACTTCTTAACTGTCACTCTTACTTAAGTGTTCATACGAAGTGTTTCACTGTAGTTTCTGGCAACATACGGCAATGGGTGCCGCGGTTGCTATAGTTACTACATCTCACAATAAACAGAACATAACGAAATAACCACAGTTATTAAAGCAATAAGCCTCGTGAAGCCGTGGTTTACAGTGAATTTATTACAGCTAAGGGGCGTTGTTAGGCATGACGCGGAGCTGTTATAAATTCACTGTAAACCACAGCTTCACGGGGCTTATTGCTTTTATAAAACGGTTATTCCATACACGTAGCAAGGTTTCACCAAAATAAAACAGAGCAAATAAAGTGTAATGATATTAATAAAAACAGTATTCTTCCACCAAACAATGTAGCTCCTCAGAAACAGTTGTGGTTGCAACAAAGTGGTTGCCGAGCAACACACAAACGTAAACAAAGGTGTATGTTACTTTGTAGAGTCATTTACAACAGCTTCGAACACGGCTCAGCCAATCAGAATCAAGCACCGGAACTATCCGTTTTATAAACTAATATATACTAATGGAGAATACCAAGAGCACAGAAAACAAAAAAACATGAAACTGGACTGTGGTAAGATGAAGGATTTACTGACGGTAAAACTGAAACTCTCTCAATAATTGCGTATCAAAATAGGCTATTTCGATTATTAGACCGTGCCTTGATACTTCCTCCTCTTCAATTAACCTAAAATCAGCCAATGCGTTTGAGTTTAAGATGACTTGAGGGAGCTCTTTTGGTCCCTTAAAAATTTATCAAGGTGAAATGGTTACTAAAGACTTTGTAGCAATACTTATAATTAAGGGGAATACTTAATGGAAGCCCAGGGTTGCCAGGTTTTCACAACAAAACCCGCCCAATTGCTACTCAAAACTAGCCCAAAACTAGCCCAGCTGTGTTTCAAGGTGGATCCCCCCGGTAAAATTCGCATTTCAGGGGCTAAATATCATGTTATTGGGGTTGCATCAACCCACGTACATGAAAAACAACCCGCGGCAACAGTGGTAAAGTAGCCCAATTTGGCAACACTGTGGCAGCCTTATGGTTCCTTAAGTTGACCCTTAGGTTTTTTCTTGCAACCCAAGTTTCCCTTAACCTTATAACTAATGGATTTCTTATCTTAAAGGGTTAGTTCACCCAAAAATGAAAATTAGGCTGCGCAGCGCTGAACTCATACGTCATCCGCCCGGAGCTGCTTCCAGTGTACAACAGTGAGCGCAAGCTACATTAAAAGATTCGTCTGAAAGACGAAAGTCATATACACTAGGATGCCTCAGGGGTGAGTAAAACGCAGCCTAATTTTCATTTTTGGGTGAACTAACCCTTTAAGGGCTTTCATGCAACCAGGCCCAGACTTTCATGAGACATTGAGAATCATCAGCATCTCACCCGCATCACCTTCTTCCTCGTGTCCCGGATCTCCTCACACTCCGCCGACAGGAGGTTTCCCTGCATCAGAACCTCACACCTGAAACACACACACACACACACACACACACACACACACACACACACACACACACACACACACGGAGCTCATGAAGATCTGGCGAGATCTCGCTCAGAGCTCCGTCTGAAACATGCGTCACTCACAGCTGCTCGGTTCGCTCCAGCGTCTGGCTGCAGTAGTTACACATGTGAATCACCTCCGTCTTCTTGTGCGCCTTCTCACTGTACTCGTCTCTGATCAGCTCACTGAAACACAACGTTCATATAGCGCTTACAGACCACTTCACACAAATAAACAGGAAAATAACAGTGATAAGGCTGCAAAAAAGCTGTAAAGAAGCTGTACAGAAAACAATAGAGTCATTATTCAGAATGATTCATTTCAATCAGTTCAGTAACAGTGTTAATGCTGCAAATTCTTCACTTATGAAATTAATTTCAGAGGTAAAGCAGCTCTACAGAAGACAATAGTCACTGATCAGATCAATTCAGTTAAATTTTGTTTCGATTCAGTTCAGTAACAGAGTCGGTGTCAGTTGTATAGAAGCTCTACGGAAGACAACAGTCATTCTTCAGAATGATTCAGTTCAAGGTTCAATCACTTCAGTAACAGTATTAATGTCGAAAAATCTATCAGTTATAAAAGGAATTCAATTTCAGCTGTAAATCAGCTCTACAGAAGACAATGGTGTCATTATTCAGAACAATTTAGTTCAATTTTTATTCAGTTCAATGTTTAATCAGTTCAATTCAATAAGTGTTGATGCAAAATTCATCAATTATGAAACCAATTCAATTTAAAGCAGCTCTACAGAAGACAACAGTGTCATTGTTCAGACCAATTCAGTTAAATTTTGATTCAGTTCAATGATTCAAAATGATTCAGTTCAATGTTTAATCGGTTCAATTCAATAAGGGTTAATTATGTCAAATCCATCAGTTATGAAACCAATTCAATTTAAAGCAGCTCTATAGAAGACAACAGTGTTCAGCTCAATTCAAGTTAATTTTGATTCACTTCAACAACTCAATTTCAACTATGACAAGTTCAATTTCAGCTTAAAGCAGCTCCGCAGAAGATAATAGTGTCATTATTCGGATCAATTCAGTTCAATTTTGATTCAGTTCAGTGTCAATGCTGTCAAATTCATCAATAATGAAATAAATGTAATTGCAGCTTTAAAACACCTCAGAGTCATTATCCAGCATGATTCAGTTCAGTGTTGATTCAATTCAGTGCCATTATTCAGATCAACTCAGTTCAATTTTCATTTAGTTCAATATCAATGTAGTAAAATTCATCAATTATAAAACAAATTTAATTGCAGCTGCAAAAACAGCTCTGAGTCATTATCCAAAATGATTCAATTCAGTTCAATAGTGCCATTATTCAGAACAATTCATTTAATCTTGATTCAATCCAGTTCAATTTCAATCATGAAACAAGTTTCCGTTGTGCAGCAGACAATAGTGAATAAATTCAGTTCGCTTCATCAGCGCGAGTCGCTTCGTTTGGTTTGATTCATGAACTCACATCAGGCCTCGGACACCTTTCCTCACCAGCTCCTGATACAGAAGCAAAGAATCGGACGTCTTCCACAGATATCCAACATCACCTGCGAATGTCTGAGCAGAAACACGACCAGCAGTGATTAAAATAAACCATATTTCTGACCAAACTCAGATTAAGAGACTCTAAGAGCAGCACCGTGCTTCTGATTTCACTAAACGGACCGGAAGTTGTTTCTTACCTTGGCGTAGCTGGCGTCTAGATCCAGATCGTAGCGCGGCTGTACTTTAGGTGGGCTGGCTGCAAACACAAGCCATCGTTAATATTAGCAAACGAGCGGTTATTAGCAGGGATTAGTGCTGTCAAATAGGGCTGGGTATCTATTCAGATGTCCCGATTCGATTCGCAAGCTCTCGATTCGATTCTCGATTTTTTGATTACACTCAGTGAATATAGTTTTAATACAAATGCTATTGATATTTCTAAAAAAAATGAACAGTAACATCAGTTTACAAATGGTGAATTAATAAAAAGAAATTAAGAACCAAATGCCTGTATTTTAAACCTATAATTTTTTTTGTATAGGGTCCTTAATAGGGCCTTATAAAATGTTCTTAATTTTTCTGGTAATCAGATGTGCGGAATGAGAATCTTTTTTTTGAGAAACTTTTGAGAATCGATATCGAATCGACGTCATAAAAAAAAAAAACGATTAATTTAAAAATCGGGGAAAAAAATTTGGGCCCAGCCCTACTCTCAAACGATTAATCGCGATTAATCGTGTCAAAAATAAACGTTTTTGTTTACATAATATATGTGTGTGTGCTGCGTATATATACAATACATTGTATGGGTCAAAATTATCTATTTTTCTTTTATGCCAAAAATCATTAGGATATTAAGTAAAGATCATGTTCCATGAAGATATTTTGTAAATTTCCTACTAGGGCTGCACAATTAATCGAATTTCTAATCGATTACAATTATGGATGCCACAATTACGTAATCGTTCAAAGTCCACTTATGTTATTCTGCATGCTTAAGATGCTTTTTTTCTTTCTACATGTTATCTTAAGGGGTTTTCCATTGTTTTAATTTTAGTATAACATTATAATACCATTAATATTTTTATAATTTAAAGAAGAAACCAATCCGATGTATATTTGACATTTGAGGCTTAATACTATAGAAAAGCACTAAAG
>NW_015549605.1:7040374-7050374 GCF_001515605.1 Sinocyclocheilus anshuiensis
TTTTTTTTTTCTTTCTACATGTTATCTTAAGGGTTTTTCCATTGTTTTAATTTTAGTTTTAGTATAACACTATAATACCATTTATATTTTTACTTTTTTTATAATTTAAAGAAGAAACCAATCTGATGTATAGTTGACATTTGAGGCTTAATACTATAGAAAAGCACTAAAGGTTTTTCAGTTAGAGTATTTTCAGCTTGTTTAATTTCATATAAAAATACGGCATGCAGTTGCATCAAACAATGGTATAAACATCATTCAGTGTAAATTGTGATAATCGTAATTAATAATCACAATTACAATTTTAAGGCAATAATCGTCAATTATGGTTTTTGTCATAATCATGCAGCCCTATTTCCTACCGTAAATATATCAAAACTTAATTTTTGATTAGTAATATGCATTGCTAAGGACTTAATTTGGACAACTTTAAAGATGATTTTCTCAATATTTAGATTTTTATGCACCCTCAGATTCCAGATTTTCAAATAGTTGTATCTCAGCCTAATATTGTGCTATCCTAACAAATACATCAATGGAAAGCTTATTTATTCATTTATTCAAATCTCACTTTCAAAAAATTGACACTTAAGACTGGTTTTGTGCTCCAGGGTCACATATTGTACCGTGGACTTCATATTTTGCAATAATATCGTATCGTGAGATTTTGATATGGTTACATCCCTTACTTATGAGCGAGCATGGCATGACTGGGGCGTCGTCAGACTCACGGTCCTCAAACAGCAGGCCGACGGTGTTGACAGGGTCTCGGCTCAGCAGCATGATGGGATTCTCTCTGGAGGTCTTGGGGAAGGTCTGAGCCTGCTGGATGGGGTCGAAGACGAGGTGTCGGCCCTCGTACAGAAAGTCCTGATGGGATGGCGTTATGTTTGTCTGTCTGAAGAGCAGCTCCTGAAAGAGATTCGCCCTGAACGGAGAGAAAATATAACATGACACAGATTACACACAAATAAATGGACATAAAATGATCTTTACATTAGCATGAAGATGACTGCAGAACGAAAAGACCCTTTTAACATTTCTGCTGTTTTTTTACAAGCAAAAGTCGTCATGCATTCATTTACATTACATTTACATTTAGTCATTTAGCAGACGCTTTTATCCAATGAGGCCAATGGAAGCAATCAAAATCAACAAAAGAGCAATGATACGCAAGTGCTGTAACAAGTCTCAGTTAGCTTAGCGCAGTACACGTAGCAAGTTTTTTTTCTTTTTTTTTTATTATATAATAAATAAAAAGAAAACAGAGTATAGAAAAAGAATAGAGCAAGCTAGTGTTAGAGGCCTTTTTTTTGCTATTTGCTAATTGTATAATAAATAAAAAGAAAACAAATAGATAGAATACAAAAAGAATAGAGCAGATAGTGTTAGTTTTTTTTTGAGGGTCAAATAAAGATGGAAGAGATGTGTTTTTAGCCGATTCTTGCATTCGTAGCACAGTTTTAAGATTCATTGCGCTTTGTTATTCTTCTAGTTATTTACATAGCAGCTAATGAGTCTGAAGAAAACAGTTATTGCACACTGCAGTGGTGAATGAAAACTACAACAAGTATCATTTCTGCATTTCCATTTAGGATTACTTTGACATGGAAGCCTGTTTTCACCACTGAATAAAAAAAAAAATCCTTTTTATCCCAAATTTGAAGGGGGGGAGATCAGAATTCTGAGATTTAAAACAAAATTGCAATCTGACTTTTTTTCTGAGTTTCTATCTTGCAATTGTGACTTCCTTCCTCTGAATTATGAGTTTACATCTTGCTATTCTTTTTGTTTCTGCAATGGAATAAAAATGTGACTTTTTATCTCACAATTCTGATTTCTTTCATGAATGTGAGATGTTAACTTGCAATTGCACTAAATTGCTAATTTTTTATTCTGAGAAGAAAAGTCAGAATTGTGAGATTCAAAAGTCACAATTACTATTTTTTTGTTTTAATTCGGTGGAGGAAATGGGTTTGTCAATATGTAGAATTTGCAGCAAACTAACTCAGTTTTCCTGTAATTAAAACACAAAATATAGTCTTATAAATGTATGTTACATTTAAAAAAAAAAAAAGAAAACAAAACTTTATATAAAGTGCATCATTGCAGTGTGTGAAAAGGGTCCATCGCGATCAAGCGTTGTGTGTGTGAGTGAGTGAGTGTGTGTGTGAGTGTGTGTGTGAGAGTGTATGCGTGTGTGTGTGAGTGTGAGTGTATGCGTGTGTGTGTGTGTGTGTGTGTGTGTGTGTGTGAGTGTGTGCGTGTGAGTGTGTGAGTGTGCGAGTGTTTGTATGAGAGAGTGTGTGTGTGTGTGTGTGTGTGTGTGTGTGTGTGTGTGTGTGTGTGTGTGTGTGTGTGTGTATGCGTGAGTGTGAGTGTGTGTGTGAGTGAGTGTGTGTGTATGCGTGAGTGTGAGTGTGTGTGTGTGTGTGAGTGTGTATGTGTGAGAGAGTGTGTGTGTGTGTGTGTGTGTGTGTATACCTCACTTAAAGGTACAGGCTCGATGAAGAAGTTATTGGTGTCCCGCTCCTGCAGTTGTTCTAGAGTGCTCCGTAACAACACCAGGAACGGAGTCAACTGCATCTCTAACGCCAACTCCTGCATCTTGATCTGAACAAACACAGAAATACTTGTTAGTCAAAATAACACAGAATGTGTGTGTGTGTGAGCGTGTGTGAGAGTGTGAGTGTGAGTGTGAGAGTGTGAGTTTGTGTGTTTGTGTGTGAGAGTGTGAGTATGTGAATGTGTGAGTGTGTGTGAGTTGCACGCATCCTCACGTGTTGTATGCGTGTATGTAGATGTGGTGAAGCGTGGCCTGCTGCAGGCTGAACACATAGACCACGATGCGGTGTAAGATATCGCTGGTCTCAGCGAAGAACTGGTCGAAGCCCCAGCATTTCTCCTGGTCTGCTTCGAGGATGTTGGCTAGCACTGGAGTGAGGAGACTCTGAAGACCCCTGAAACACACAAACACACATCAGACACACTTCTCTAAACGAACCGGACCGTCTGGAGACTCAGACTCACTTCGAGAGGCTGCAGGAGATCGGCATCTCTGAGCTCCACTCGATCTTCCCGTTCTCAAACTTCTGATGGCCCGAGATCACGCCGGCAGGCTTCTCTGTGATGATCTTATACCTGCCAGATCAACAACAATCAGCATCTAGACAATATAGATGTAACGATTCACTCAACTCACGATGCGATACGATTCACGGTACTGATTTCACAATACAATTTTCTCATAATTTTTCTTTTTAACAAAATGAGATTTAAGACAAATTATAAATGAAAAGGTGTCCTTTTATTATTTATCCAACAAAATGCTGCACATTTCTTTGTGAAATTAAAATGTCAAATAATAAAAACTAACTTGAAATTTTTAAACAAATCCCAAATCAAATAATTAAATACAAATAAAATAAATATCTTCATATAAAACGATTCACTCAACTCACGATGCGATACGATTCACGGTACTGATTTCACCATACGATTTTCTCATGATTTTTTAACAAAATGGGTTTTAAGACAAAATGTAAATGAAAAGATGTCCTTTTATTATTTCTCAGACAAAATACTGCACATTCCTTGGTGAAACTGAAATATATTTTATGTCAAATAACAAAACTAAATAGAAATGTTAAAGCAATCGGCTCGGGGTGCCTCATTACATCCCTACTAGCCAAACTAGGGCTGGGGCGATCTTTCTGATTTTATTGATTAATAATCAAATGTAATGTTTTGCCAAGATACTTTTTTTTAAATCGAGGAATTTTGAAAAAAAAAAAAAACTATTAGCAAACGTTACAATTGGACATGTTGCCAATACACAGAATTCCGCCTCCTCCGCTATGTTTGCATCAAATAAAGCAGTTGCCATGCCAACCTGCTACTGTAAACAAGGCTTGCAACACTTGCTCCGCCTCTGGGCTCTTCTGATTGGTCCACTGTTTTGGAACCACATTGACATTGATGAGCTGCGCTGCAAGTAAAAGCTGAAATTATTTTAATTTGACACGCCGTCAAAAGATGCGAGAGCAACGGTCATATCCGTCCGGCGTCTAGGGCGTGTTTACATATAAAAACATTGAAAAGTAGCGCATCGGAATGGAAAAACGCATTCGATGCATTCTACCCTATAGTGGGCAGTGTCAAGCATCATATTACAAAAAGTATTATGATATTTTATAATCAAAACTTTTTATGATCTTGACAAAATACATACTGTTGGAAAGACCCGAGTCTCAAGATTCCAAGATTTTGTGATAGAAGTAATACTGTGGAAGAATGTATATATTTCTGACAGGAAATTGCGTCAAAAAAAAATTCAATGGAATTTGGGTGTCACCCGGTGGCTATTTTTGGTATAACGCCTAAATAAATTCTCACAGAAACCTAAATTCTTTGTTTTAAATATTGGAACGTAACTTATGGCTTTATATGGCTTTCTAATATATATCAGTTGGATTTAATTATATATCAATTTTATATTAAAAATATTTTGTAAAATGTTTCATATAAAATAAAAACTTTTCAGTACAGTACATTTAAACTTAAACTTTCATAACATTTTAATACTTTAATTTTTTGAAATTCACTTCGGCAATATTTTGCTGATTGTTTTCTTTATGAAGAGACCTAAGGGTCTGTATTCCAAAGTGTTCATGAATTACAACCATTTAAGTTCAGGAAATGCATTTTCACGTCCAAAAGTGGGGGGTCATTTGTTTTACATCAACACCATGTTGAAATGCATGTGAAGTTCTATTCACTTAGAATAGAACTTTCTTTAACCAAATGGTTAATAAAGAGAATTTTACTTGTTATGTTTTTAAGTTCACTAGTTAAATGTCAAATAAATGTAAAATTTAAATCTTGAATCAGTCAAACGGTTTTACCGTTATATCGCCCAGCCCTAAGTCAAGCATGTGAATCTGAAGTGTGCTTGATGGCACTCACATGACTTCTTTGTTCCTGCGAGGCCCTTCAAATGGTCTGAATGGCAGGCTGCCGATGGCGGCGTGATAAAATGTGACTCCGATGCTCCACAGATCCACCGTGGCTCCGTATTTCTTCTGGTGGTCTTTCCTCAGCACGGCTCGCTCGTACATGTCAGGATGCTGCAAAAACACACAGAGAGATCAGCGAGGATCACGAAACACGGGCGTCACGTTTTCTAGGGATCACAGTCGTGATTAGGCAAAAGCTGATTGTCATGCGCATCTCGTCAGTGAAGCACGGTTCTGTGATCAGCAGTAAATCTCCATCCGAAGGCCAGAGAAACTCCTAATACGCTCCGCATGACGTGTAATTAATTTTTTTATTTATATAAGTCCCATTCTTTTACATGGAGAGGGCAGGGTTTATGACCTGTACTGCATCCAGCCACCAGGGGGCGATCAAAGAGCCCACAGCTTCACTTTTCAGGACGTGTGAGGCACACCAGGTGTAAAAGTTGAAATTCTTTTAACTTGACTCAGCATCTTAAAAACACGACACTCATGTGTGAGATGCTGCAAAAGACTTGAGACACGAGCGCAACGCTCATACATGTTCATCTAGTGCGTTTACATAGAAAAACAATGGAAAAGTTGTGCATTAGCGCATCTAAAAATGTGAAACGCAGTGCTCAGGAATGGTTTTAAAAAAATAAATACTTTTTTTTTTTTTAAATCGCAGTACATAATGCCTCCTCTGCCATGTTGCCGTCAAATAAAACAGCTGCCATGCCAACTTGCTACTGTAAACAATAGCTCGCAACACTTGCCCCGCCTCCGGGGTCTTCTTATTGGTCCACTGCTCTGGAACTGACATCGATGCGCGGCGCTGCTTGTAAAAGATTAAATTCTTTTAACTTGACATGGCGCTGCAAAAGACGTGAGATGCGAGCACAATGCTCACACACATCTGTCTAGCGCGTTTACATAGAAAAACAATGGAAAAGTAGCGCACTGGAATAGAAAAACGCTTTCTGATTGAACGGCCCCTTAGTCTGAGGAACATTTTAACAATCTAAAGAACCTTTTTCCACTGAATACACCAATCTAGAACTTACCGACATCCTGCAGAACGATGAGGAACTCGTCCTCCGGGAGTCCGTAAGCGTTCGTCGGTTCCTCGAGAACCGTGTAGAGACTTCCGCACGGACAATACTCCATCACCAACACCTTGTGACGCGTGTTCGACTGACACACAACATAAACATTCAAAAAATGATCATCATATTTCTGAATGACAAGAACCTTTGACGTTCGTAGTTTGGAGCAAACAGGTATTACAGGTGTGTGCTTGTGAAAGTAAAACAGGGAAGAGTTTTCAGAACTTCAGCAGAAAAACAGAGAAGCAGAAAATCAAAACCATCATGAAACAACAGAAACTAAACTGATATTATTCTTATATGAGCTGAAAGGTTTTTTAAAGAAACAGTACACCCAAGTTTGTTTATTCATCAGATTTGGAGAAATGTAGCATTGCATCAGTGTTTCACTGCAAGTGAATGGGTGCCGTCAGAACGAGAGCTGATAGAAACATCATAATAATCCACAGCACTCCAGTCCATCAGTTAACATCTGGAGAAGACAAAAGCTGAAACAAATCCAGCATTAAGACGTTTTTAACTCAAATACGAGTCCATAATCCATAATAACGCTTCCTCCAGTGAAAAAGTCCATCTCCTGTTATCTCTCGCATCAAAATCCAGCCACATATTTGTTTAGAGCGGTTTTGGCTTGTAAACAGTGCTTGATCTGTGCAGATTTCTCTCCTGATTCAGACCGCATTAATATATACATAGCCTCATATTTTAGTTAAAAAGGTCTTAATGCTGGATTTGTCTCAGTTTTTGTCTTCTCCAGATGTTAACTGATGGAGTGGAGTGCTGTGGATTACTGTGATGTTTTTATCAGACTCTCATTCTGATGCAGCTCTCGTTCTGACGGCACCCATTCACTTGCAATGAGACACTGATGCAATGCTACATTTCTCCAAATCTGACGAAGAAACAAACTCTCGGATGGCCTGAGAGTGAGCACATTTCCATTTCTGGAGAAACTATTCCTTTATATAAGCTACATTTGACATAGCAGTTGCTAAGATAAGATCGTTTTGAGACTGCGTGGGTCTCACCTCCTCCTCAACGGCGAAGAGCTTCACGATGTTTTTGTGGTTGAGTTTTTTCAGCACCTCGAACTCCCTCATCTGGACGTCCAGCGGACGCAGGAAGCTCAGGTTATTGAACACTTTGACCGCATAGAGATCGCCGGTTTTCTGCAGACACACAGCGAGATTTTCAATCACGGTACATCACTCGGAATGAGTAAACACCAGCTGTGTAGAATGTAAACGAATCATTCAAAAGATTCACTGTCACTGAATCAAAATCCAGACTGTATCCAGACAATGTAGCTGTAGTTTACAACACAAAGCAAATGAAGTACAGACAGTGCAATATCAACATAAACACACGGATACCTTGTGTCTACCGCGGTAAACGTTAGCTGTGGCTCCCTGACCCAGCAGGTCAGACATCATCCACAGGTAGTTCGCCGTACTCTGCATGATGACTCTATAGATTCACCTGGAAACACATTAGCATATATTACATATTCATGAGGATCAGATGGATTCAATCCAAATTCTGAAAACACAAATCAAATGGCAATCCATGATAATGAACATGCACCACGGAGAAACTTCACCATATGTGACCACAAAAGCGGTCATAATTAGCATGGGTATATTTGAAGCAATAGCCAACAATACATTGTATGGGTTAAAATTATCAATTTTTCTTTTATGACAAAAATCATTGGGATATTAAGTAAAGATCATGTTCCATGAAGATATTTTGTAAATTTCCTACCGTAAATATATCAAAACTTAATTTTTGATTAGTAATATGCATTGCTAAGAACTTCATTTGAACAACTTTAAAGATGATTTTCTCAATATTTAGATTTTTTTGCACCCTCAGATTCCAGATTTTCAAATAGTTGTATCTCAGCCAAATATTGTCCTATCCTAACAAACCATACATCAATGGAAAGCTTAGCTTTCATGTGATGTATAAATCTCAATTTCAAAAAATTGACCATGAGTTATACATACTATAGTATATTTTCAGATACCATAGTATTACCATAGTATTAGCTGTCCTGTTTCGTAACAACTGTGACATTTACACCAAACTGACAAAGCACAACTGTAATCGCGGTTAATATCACGATACCGTGCGTGCTTGCCGCTGTACTGAGGATATTGTGAAATCAGCTGCGGGATTGATACAATGTTTCGCCGTGACGTCACAGAGCTGCGGGAATTTCCCGCGTCCGCGCGTGATCCTGTCAGCCTTATAGCGTGAAACTAGAATAAAATCACTTAAAAGAGACATAAAAGCAGAAGCGAGAACGAATCGTGTGGTTCAGACCATCTGTATGGGTGTTTATGACACCGAACCGCGTGAAACTGAAAGTACATTAAATATCTGACAGAATAACGCGGTTTATTATCAAGATCTTGAGATATGAATGAAGAAACCGACGAATATACATCACTGAGCGTGCGCCTTGTTTTATTCTATGCGATAAATACACTTCGATCGAAACATTGCATTGGTACGTCTAACATTAGATTAATTATGTAAACACGGCGATAATAGATTACGAATAAGAATTAGATGACACGAGCGCTGTATGAGGAGTATATGATGTATTTTATGCTAGTATTTCATGTTTATTTTCTCACCCAGAGAGCAGGAAAGTCTCTTCCGTGTTCCGTGTTTTCATCACATGAGAGACGCTGAGCGACGCAGGCTGTGTGCGCAATACCATACTACCGTACTACTCGTACTACTCGTTCTACTTCTGCAGTATCGATGCTGTGAGCGTATGCGGGGTTTTTTTAGTGCGCAGAAAGTAAAATGTTAATAGCCCGCAGCTTAGCAACGTTTATCGTTCAGTGCATAGTTTCACGTAATATTTTAATTAAAGTATATATACTGGATACTGTCCGCTAAGTAGTATGTTAGTGTTCCATTGCGCACACAGCCTTATGCAACCGTAAATATCATAGTAGAGGAGACCATAAAACTACCGTATTGGTTATTTTGTTTCAAATTTCTTTTTTACTTCTCTCTCTCTTTATTTTATTTTTTATTATAGCAGCAGATGATCTTTCACAGACATGTTATTTCCAGTGGTTTTGTGGTGAATAAAATGATTTTTTTTAAATAAATAAAAACATTTATTTGACTAATGTGCAGTGTGGTATATTTTAGTCCACCGGTAGAGGGCGCTGCTCAGCGCAGAGTAGGCTCGATTAGCCCAGATGTAGCGATAGAAGAAACGAAGTGAACTCATATGAATATCTAAAGACGTATACATATAAATACATAGTTCAAATGTAATATGAGCCACTATTATAAGTAATGTCATCATTGTAATAGTGGCTCCGTAACCTGACAGCAGAAAGCGTGTTTCTGTATTGGAGGCGTGTTGTATTGATAGACAGGGAAATTCCCGCTGGCGTTACGAAAGCAGAGTGGCGCAGCGGAAGCGTGCTGGGCCCATAACCCAGAGGTCGATGGATCGAAACCATCCTCTGCTAGCTTTTTATGTTTCATAAAAAAGTACTAACTACCCAACATAAATTAAAGACACGTATGTTAGAGAAAGCATCAAAGAAAGAACTGCAACCAACGATTTTACTGAGGCAACACAATCCATAGTTACAGTGAATATTGCTATTACACGGTTGTTATTGTGTTTTTATATTGTTTTAGTTTTACTGCAACTTGCTTACTTTTTAATCTATATTTTTAATATTGTTATTTTAAAACATTTATCATGCTATGTTATTTTTAAATTTTCATTACACCCTTTAACCATGGTTTAGCCTTTAGTAAAATGGTAGTATGTTATTTTATTTTTTTGGTATATTGATTACCATTTGTATAACCACAGTTTTATTGCAAATACCATGGTTAAACTATGGTTAA
>NW_015549605.1:7055374-7061276 GCF_001515605.1 Sinocyclocheilus anshuiensis
GGTTCAGTGTAGGGAAGTAAATGGTTAACGGCCCTTAATAGGGACGCACTGTAAGACAGAGTCGCTCTCCAGTGGGTTTCAGTAATTGGTGTTATGAGCGGTGCAGGTCCCAGTGCTACGGGTTAAATATGGAGCCCTGTTACATAACCGCTAATGTTTCCATTAATTTCATTGAGCCGTGGAGTTATCTTCAGCTGCTGAGACATCTTACGGTCCTGTAGTATTTTAAGAGTTCACACCGGGTTTCGCTGGATCTCGAGCTTTGAGCTGCTGGTTACTGTAGTATGATGAGTTTTCACAGTGGAGCTTTAAAGGGGTCATATGATGCTATTTTAAAGATGATTATTTTGTGTATTTGGTGTAACAGAATATGTTGACATGCTTTAATGTTAAAAAAACACATTATTTTTCAAATACTGTACATTAGGAAAAATTGAAATCGCATCATATGACCCCTTTAACCTGAACGTGAGCTTTCTAACAGGATTCTCTGCGGTAGATAAGATGCTCTTCACTAATATCTTAAGTGCTGGGGAAAGTAAAACATTACAATATTGTGTTACTCCCTAAAAAAGTAACTGATTACATCGTTTCTCTTTATGGAAAGTAGCGCGTTATGTTACTTTTTAAATCCAAGCTGAGCTTGCATTTTTGTTTTTAATATAAAAAGTTATATTTTTAGCAAATGCAAAAGCCCTTTCACACCAAAAGTGAAATGAATAGGCTGAAGGAAATGGATTCTGGATTGCATGAAGAATAGGACGCAGGAGAAGAAAGTTCAACACTCTTCAGCAATGAAAATAAATTAAACACAAATGCTATGTTTATCTAAAGTATTTTTTTCTTGTTAGCATGGTTAAATTGGATCATTGAGGGTCAGCAGCAAAGACACTGGCTAATAAAATGGGATTAAATACAAAAAGGATAGGCCTATTTGTGTTGTTTAACATAATTAATTATTGCAGGTTTGCATCATATTCTGAGTTTGCATTCCATTGTTTTTATTAATTTTGAGGAATACTGAATCTGTTTTTGTGCAAGTGAGATGAGTAAATGGTTCAAAGACGAAAAAGGGTTCAAGCATAAAAGCAATAAGTGTAATACTGCTTTAAATTGTTGTTATTTTCCCCCCAAAAAAGTAAAAAAAAAATCTGTTTAATTTAATTGCAATTTTGTTTTTGTTTTTCTGAGCAAAAAATAAACATCATACATTTTCCCCTGATTTACAGAAGAGACCCACTAAAATGTCATTCAGTGTAACAATCTTGTCAGGCATATTTACAACAAAAATCAATTTATGACATGAAAATACTAATTACTTTCACCCCAAATACAAATTAGTTATCTACTATCCGAGATATCCTAGGCTTTGCCCATTTGTCAGTAAGAATTTTTTACTCATTTAAAACACACAAATTTAATATGCTCCCTTATTCTTTTATATATTTTAATATGTCAGAATAAGCATGTTGTTTGAATTTTTACATACATATTGTGTTACACTAAATGACAATGTAACATTATTTCAACCAAATTTTGACATTTTATTCTTCAAAAACTTATTTGAAACCTTAAAAGTAGACAATTTATTTACATTTAATGTGCTTTCTATGGACATAAAATCACTTTTGTAAATTTCTTTTGATGTGGACAGCTTAACACCTTTGACCCAAATGCATGTTGACATTTAGTCTAGAACTACAGTAACATCATGTTCACACACAACGCCTCTGCACTGACTCCTGATTTCTGTCACCATGGCAACACCAGAGCTGTCACTCAATACATGGGAAACAAAGTAACTGGCGTTACTCGTTTGAAAAAGTAACTCAGATATTTTATTGCAAATTTAAAAGTAATGTGTTACTTTAGTAGTTACTTAAAAAAGTAATCTGATTACATAACTCGCGCCACTTGTAATGCATTATAACCAACACTGAATATCTTGCAGTGTTATGTAAAGACTTTTGCTCCATTATGTTAGAAACAGCAGCACTGAAGACACTTCTGACCGCGAGCGGTTAAAAACAGCAACTGCGTCTGGGACCATGTGATTCTGCGGGAGTATTTCTGGATGTCCTCAGCGTTTCTTTGTTTGTTTTTGTTTGTGTGCCGTGATGACGTCAGCTGCGTTCAAATAGTTTCTTTGGCAGCTCGTTGTGAAGTGATTATGGCGTTTTGTCTCTGCGAGAGAATCTCAGCAGACTGAAACCGAGCCCATGGGTTTGGTGTCACTCAGATTTTTCACTACTCTGTGTTTGGCACATTCACGTGTGCCGCTGAGAACTAATGGCAGCGGAGCTTGTTTGGTGGAGGCTGGAGTCTCTGGAGGATTTCTGCTGTTTTCTGGAGGAAAATTGTGCCGGTCTCTGGAGTCTTTGTTTGGAGAATTAATTTTACTCAATTCCTCTACACTCTTAAAAATAAAGGGGTTTTGCCAACCATTTTGGCTCCAAAGAATCTTACAGTAATCCATTCCAGAACCATTTTTTCTTAATGTAAATAACATTTTAATAATCTAAAGACCCTTTTTTTCTCTATAAAGTACATTTTGATCAGTGGAAGGACTCTGTGGATGTTAAAGGCTCTTCTTGGAACCGTCAATGCCAATGAGAACATCAGTGGAGGTTTATATCTTACACAGAACTGCTCTATAATGGGCTGTTCGCACAGAATGCGTTTTACATTCCAATGCGCTACTTTTCCATTGTTTTTCTATGTAAATGCCTGCTAGAGGAATGTGTATAATATCTATAATATTTCACATCTTGCATCTTTTACAGCGTCTTGCACATGAGCGCCGTGTTTTTAAGACGCCATGTCAAGTTAAAAGGATTTTACACGCAGCGCCGCTCATCAATGTCAGTTCCAGAGCAGTGGACCAATCAGAAGAGTGCGGAGGCGGAGCAAGCGTGGCAGGGCTCGCAAAATTTCTAAACCCCTGGTAGCCCTTCGGGCAAGCATTCTTCAGATTTTGCTAGCCCAAAAATGAATTTAACTAGCCCGAATAAAAGATATTGTATTTTTTATTCAAATAACAAGTCAAGAGAGTAGGGGTGCAACGGATCACAAATCTCACGGTTCGGATTATATTACATTATCATATCACATTTTGAGTCACAGATCGGATAGTTTTTCAGATGAGCAAAAAAAATATGCTTCTTTACTGTTTAAGTAACACTTATTATTTTAAGAACAATTTACTACTTCGATACCACAGCAAAAACTAGTAGCATATAGGGATGTAACAATTCATTTAACTCACGATGTGATAGAAATTTCTCACAATTTCTTTTTAACAAAATGAGATTTAAGACCGATTTTAAAAAAGGTGCCCTTTTGTTATTTCTCAGACCAAAAGGCTGCACATTACTTTGTGATATTGAAAATGTCAAACGATATACTAACTTGAAATTTTAAAACAAATCCCAAATCAAATAAATAAATAATACAAATAAAAGAAATGTCTCCATGCAAGTAAACTAAGGTTTTGCCTGTGTATTTTAATCACGATCCAAACAAAGATGCTGCATACATGTTATTTAGATTGTAAAATTTTGAAATTTGAAACAAAAACAAAATGGTCTGACTTTAGCTTTGATACTACATAAAAAATCTGAACGAAACAAAAACAGCAGACGGCCTGAATGAGACGCAAATGTCACTCTCTGACAGCAGGTGGCGCTTAAACAGCAGGTATTTATAGGCTGCTGCCCCTTTAAGACCGAATGCACGGATCCAATATAATGATGCACGTGCGATTTCTTTCTCCACTGTTTACGTTCTTTTAAGACATGAAAATACTTGCCGAGATAGTTATTTTGAGATAATTTTGCATGTATGTGTCCGTTCAAGCAAAAGAGTAATCAATTCTGTGTTCGTGCTCTGCCTGAAACGCCGCTCTGTATGTGCGCGCTTTGAGCGTGTGCGCGCGAGCACCAAACTGAATTCTTCATGCGCATGAATGGTTTGGTTACATTTTGGCAGACTGACTGGAAAACACAATAGCCCCGGGACGTCAGGCTAGCGATTTTGCGAGCCCTGCGTGGCCAGCTTTTGTTTACAGTAGCAATAGTAGTTTTACTTTACGGAAACATGGCGGAGGAGGCGTTCTGCGCTGCGCTTTTTTAAAAACCATTCCTGAACCGCCCTCAAGTCATGTGCTGACCTTTGAAACTGCAGTATGCGTTAGGCCTGTCACGATAACAACTTTTTGTTGTGCGATATATTGCCCCAGAAATAATTGCGATAAGTGATATTATTGTAATTTTAAAGACCATTTTATGCCACTGAATATATAATCATAATGTAACAGCATAATAATGCAAGAAGGCCTTCACACTTCCAAATGACAACAAACTAATTTTTAAGAATATTTAGATAATGGAAATTAAGTATCAAAATATTAGAAACCTTAAAAAACTTGAATAAATAGTAAATAAACATTTTCTAACAAAAAGTGCAAAGTAACAAGTAATAATAATAATAATTTATGCATTTAGCATATTCTTTTAAGTAGAAAAAAAGAAAAATGCACAAAGAACTTGTATGGAGATTTTTCCATCTACAGATTTGTTTCCTGACCTTCTTTTCTCTGTAAATTAAGGGTGCACACGATTGCTGAAAAACACAATCACTACTTAGCAGTCAGATGTCTGTATGCACAAAGGCACAGATCCCTAAACAAGGCCATATCTGCAGATGAAACTTGGTTTGTAGAAGCATTTTTAAAATTTGAACTAGCACCTCATGACTACACCACGTTATGTACGAGAAGCTGCAAAAGACACAGGCGCAAGTGGAATGTACAAAACATGGTGGCATTAATTTAAGTAAATATAATGGGCGATATATTGCGTCACCAAAAATTATTGAGGTCATGTACATATATTGCGCGATAAGTCGATATATTGATTATTGCGACAGGCCTAGTATGCGTCGTCTCATTAGGGTTCAGAAACCTTTAGTTTACTGTCATTAACTCACTCACGTGATTTTACCTGAAGTTTGAAGACACGCTCCTGTATAAGTGTGAAACCCTTCTGATATCTGTGTGATTTTAATGTTGTCTGGTTGTTGTCTGTTTCTGATCAGCACAGATGAGCCGAACATGCCTCCATTGAGCGAGTTAACTCCTGCCTTATCTACAAAGTCATAACGTTCTTTATTGTCCTCTATTCATAGCACAGCTGCTCCTGTGACGACCTCAGAGCACAATGACTTCTGTTTCTCTTACTTCCTGCATGCGAGCGACAATCAGAGCAAAAGTATCCGAGATACACACGCTGAATCATATCAGCGCAGGCCATGTTTGACAAACAGGTTTCCTAATGAGATAATGAGATTCATGGCATTAGCGCTCATTAACTGATCACACTGCTCTTTATCAGAACAACGGCAAAGCAAACGAGGTGTGAGTTCGTCATGTGAGCCATGTGTTCAGTGTGTTGAGGGTGAAACGACCTTCTGATGTTGGTCAGGAGTGAGTGCTGTAACTCTGTGTTCTTTTCTGTCTTTATTATCTCACACACACGTACACACACACACTCTCACTCACACACACACACACACTCACTCACGCTTAAAATATAATTTATTTCTGTGATGCAAAGCTGAATTTTCATCAGCCATTACTCCAGTGTTCAAGGTCACATGATCCTTCATAAATCATTTCATAGACAATCATTTTACTTCATAATCATTTTAAATTGAAAAGTTATTTCACAATATTAACGTTTTTGATCAAATAAATGCAGCCTTGATGAGCAGAAGAGACTTCCTCAGTACAGTACAGTACAGTGTCTCTGATGAGCTGTAAATAATCAAATGTGCTTTGCTGTCTCCTTATTCACCACAGCCTCCGCTCACGACCGTGTGTGTGTGTGTGTGTGTGTGTGTGTGT
>NW_015549605.1:7061336-7062490 GCF_001515605.1 Sinocyclocheilus anshuiensis
TGAAAAAAAAAAAATATATATATATAAAAATATATATACTGTATATATATACTAGCTGATCTCAATATTATTGCACTGTATATACTCATTGAAGGTGACACTGTATAGTAAATATTAGGGGTGTCGAAATTAATCGTTGCATCGATGCATCGCGATGCGGACGTGGACGATTCTGCATCGATGCAGTAATAGACCATTATCGATTATAGCCTATGACGTCATTAGCATACGCACTTGTCACGCAAGTATTAAAAATGCACTCTGTATTTTTAAATCAAAGCTTGACTTTTTCCCACATATGGCACGTGTGTGCGCTAGAAACAAATGCGGCGGGCTTCATTGCACAGAACATGCGCTGTGAAACACATGCGCATTAGGCCTGTCAAAATGGCTGAGAAACTAAAGTCGAATTTTGTACTTAAATATTATCAAAATTCAAATTATATTCGAATTTAAAATGCATAATTTCAGTTAGGGTGAAGAAAAGCTTTTGGATGATTATAGCCTATTGACGTCATTCACATATGCGCTTGTCACGCGAGTATTAAAAAATGCACCCACTATTTTTAAATCTGAGCTTGGCTTTTTCCCGCATATGGCACGTGTGCGCGCTAGAGAGAATCGCGGCTGGCTTCATTGCACAGAATATGCACTGTGAGACACGTGCGTATTGCTTGTGCTTCGCTGCTATTTTAGTCTTTTACTTTAGATATGCTTTAATTTCTGCCGTTTGGAATGCAGTACGTATTAGATGCACGAAACTCATGTGCGCTTTGTTTGTTTGTCCTGAAGCTCGATCGCGGCTGTGGTTAAATGCACTTGCATCTACTTTTATGATATGAAATTGATGTAAACACAGTCAGTTATGTTTTCAGAACAGGACAAAACATCTGATATGTCGAAACAGATCTGTGCATTAGTCAAAACTCACGTACTGACAGACTTTCACATGTGCTTTGTGTTTGTTTGTCCTGAAGCTCGATTGCGGCTGTGGTTAATGCACTTGCATCTACTTTTATGATACGAAACTGATGTAAACACAGTCAGTTATGTTTTCAGAACAGGACAAAACATCTGATATGTGGAAACAGATCTGTGCATTAGTGTGAATGCTGCCTATTAAAGGTGCCACTGTCTATGAATGCATCAGAAAT
>NW_015549605.1:7063257-7063750 GCF_001515605.1 Sinocyclocheilus anshuiensis
CTCGTTCTAACACGCCCCCACATATCTACCTCACTATGTGGGAAGATTTGCATAACACCGCCCAAATGTTCACGCAAAGAAAGAAGGCGTAACTTTTATTCTCGCTGTAGTTTTGTTGACGCTGCAGCCATGTCCTGAAGGCGCTGTGTGCTTTGTTGTGAAAGCGAAACTACTTTGTTTGGTCTTCCAAAAGAGGACGATATCCGCTTCGTCATGCCTAGAGCTGATCTGTGCTGGTCGCTGAGGAAATACATCAACTTTCACCGTGGACAAAGCGGAGTCCAGCCTGGGGTCGTCACATGTGGTTGCGGCTCATTCGTCGCATCCGCCGGGCGCACCGTTCTCGACCCTGCTGCCTCAGCTCACTCTATCCCGGCCTCAGCGCACGCTAAGCCGGGGCTTCCCCTCACGCTAGGCCGCTGTGTTTTTCGTTGTGAAAGCGAAACTACTTTGTTTGGTCTTCCAAAAGAGGACACGACTACAAATCAGTGGT
>NW_015549605.1:7063968-7072688 GCF_001515605.1 Sinocyclocheilus anshuiensis
GGAAAATAATGTGTTTTTTTAACCTTAAACCGCATAAACACATTTCATTACACCAAATACACAAAATAATGTTCTTTGCAGCAACATCATATGACCCCTTTAAAGCTGCCACTGTCTATGAACTCATCAGTAATAATCAAACAGCAATAATGCTGAGGAAAAAAGAAAAACCCAAACTTTGTTTGTAAACTTTTGTATGCTTAAAGCACTCTTAGATACTGAAAATGCTTTTTGTTTATCACTTGTAATTGTCTTTTCCCCCCTTTATTGCTTTATATTTGCTTGTATGTTTTAAAGCTATATTTTGTTTAATTCTTAACAATAATTAATTAATTAATTATTAATATATTAATTAATTTTTTAACGTAATTATTTATTAATTATTATTTAATTATTAAAAAGTAACCTGCTTATATAATTTAATAAAAATGCACATAATAAATTTGATATAATCGTGATGCATCATGATATCGAATTGAATTGATTCGTTGATAATCGTCATCGAATTGAATCGTGAAACCAGTGCCGACTCACACCCCTAGTAAATAACAATTGCTTGATTGTTTATATCCTCACAAAATCTTTATTATCATCCAGCTCTAATCTGATAAATGCGACTACATGATATGAAGATATTACAAACATTAACATCATGATATTCTGTAAAGCTGCTCTGAAACAATGTGTATTGTGAATAAACAAATAATATTGAAAAAATTGACTTTTCAAGTTCACGTTAAAAAAGTATCCGTTTTTAATATGTGTCCCTGGAGCACAAAAGCAGTCTTAAGTAGCGCAGGTATATTTGTAGCAATAGCCAACAATACATTGTATGGGTCAAAATTATAGATTTTTCTTTTATGCCAAAAATCATTCCAGGGTCACATGTCTTTTGTTGTTTAATCTGTGTTGTTGCTGTGGAGTCAGCCGTCTGGTGTGTCGTCACACAGCTGATGTTTGATCAGGTTGTGTGTGTCGTCACTGGACACACACTGTAAGAGCGTCATGTGACGTGTGTGAGGCGTGACCTCGGGCGGAGGGTGCGGCCGGATCGGGTTCCTGATGGTCAGAGGTCAAGAAGGTTCTGGTTCCACCTGCTCCTGTTACTCTGCTGCGCGTCACACCTGTTCGATCTGTACATTTATTTATTTACTTATTTATTTATTTCTTTGAGTTGTAGTGGATAGTGAAGTAAATGTGGAAATAAGACAGTTGACTGCTCATGAATTATCAGCATCAGCTTATCAATAAAGCCTCTATTATCAGTGACTCTGAACTTCCTTATGACTGTGTTTGACGTGTTCTTCAGAGATATGCTCACGTCTCACATTCCAGTGTTATTGTAGTATCATTAATATACAATTTTTTGCTAATATTTTAAATTGGGTTTTATTTTTATGTATTTTTTTCTGTTTTCACTCATTTTGTTCATGGTTAGGTTTTTAGTATTTTTTTTTGTCAATTTTTAATTAAAAATGTCTATGTAGTTTTATTTGATAAATGTTTTATTTATTTGTTTTAGTATTTTTTTGTCCTTTTTTATGCCTGTGCAGTTATATTTTATAAAAGTTTTATTTTTCATTTATTTGTTTTAGTTTTAGTTTTTATTTGGTTATTTTAGTTTATTTGCCAAATAGCAACAATAAAATAAAAATGAGGTTTGTTTATATATATATATATTAAAAAATTGTATTTATTTGTTTTAGTTTATTTGGTTTTTATTTTGTTATTTTAGTACTTCAACTTAAATGAAATTAAAATAAGAAATTTTGTAAAAGTTTTTTAAAGAAATATATAATAAAATATTAGTAAAATATATAATAAAATAAGTTTGTTATATTTCACATAATAAAATATATAGTAAAATATTAAAATATGTAATAAGTAAAAATTTTATTTTAGTTAATGTAATGCTTATTTCAAGTAACTAAAAAGTTTTCTTTTTTATGGTTTTTGTTTTAGTTGATGGTTTAGTAACGTTACACACACTGTGAGGGTCATACGTGTGTGAAATCACTTTCTGACTTTATCTGGTGTGTTCACTGAAGTCAGCAGCTCTAGTAATCTAATCATATTTGTCTTTATTTCCTTTCCTGTAAGAAGTTCCTGCGGTTCCTTGACCTCCAGCTGTAGGTGGAATGTGCTGATTAACCGTTAACCGTGGTTAACTAACAAACAGCACGGTTGTTTTCTGCTGTTTTGTGCTAAAGTTAAGACGATTCAATTAGCGACAGAAGAATCTGCTGCAGAACCGAACAGATAATGAAGCCTCGCGCTGATGATGTCATTTCCCTCTGGGTGGAGCGGAAATCAGGAAGTAGATTAGCCAGTGTAAACACAGAGCAGATGACCTTTGACCTTTTGAGGCGCGTGTGTGTGTGTGTGTGTGTGTCCATGTCAGTGGTTCTGAGTGATTCCTGATACGACTCTAATCAGTGAGGAAAAACAGCAGTGATTTTGTGCTGGACGGTCTAATAAGTTTCTATTGGTGTGGATTAGAAATGTTCATGTTATATCAGAGCAGTATGATCTTCATAAATGTAGTCTTTTCCTTAATCTTTGGACAGAGGATTTCATTGTACCTTATACAAGAGTTCATTCAGGCCATTGAATCTCGTCGTTACACCAGTAGGTGGCGGCAAGTTACAGAGTGAGTCAGTGATTTATTAATTCAACAGTTCATTCATGAACGTTCTTTCATTCAGGAAGAAATTGTGTAATTTGAATCATTCGGTCAACTGATTTGTTCAAATACACTGATGCAGTGAGGAGCCAATCAAGTGACTGTCTTTATGAGTGAGTCACTTGAATCATTTATGCAACCGATTCATTTAAAAATGCTTTATGAGCGAGTCATTGAATAATTCATTTAATCGATTCATTCAAAAACACTGAAATGAAACAATTTGCTGTACTTATGAGTAAGTCATTGATTCATTAATTCAACAATTCATTCGGGAATGCTGTTTCATTTAAGAATAAATCGAGTCTCTTTGAGAAAGTAATTTGAATCATTTATTCAACTGATTTGTTCGAATAAACTGATGCATTGAGGAATGAATGAAGTGACTGTCTTTGGTTCATTAGTTTAACCTATTCACTCAAGCACGCTGATTTACTTAGAAATTAGAAGTCATTGATTCGTTCATTCAACCGATTTGTTCAGAAACACTGATTTGTTCAGGAACTAGTCTTTATGAGTGAGTAATTTGAATCATTCATGCAACCGATTCCTGTAAAAATGCTTTATTAGTGAGTCATTGAATAATTCATTTAATTGATTTATTCAAAAACACTGAAATGAAACAATTTGCTGTATTTATGAGTGTGTCATTGATTCATTAATTCAACAATTCATTCAGGAACGCTGTTTCATTCAGGAACAAATCAAGAATCAATGAGTGTGTCGTTTGAATCATTCATTCAACTGATTTGTTCAAATGCACTGATGGATTTAGGAATGAATCAGGTGACTGTCTTTATGAGTGAGTTATTTGAATCATTCATGCAATGATTCCTTCAGGAACCGTGAAACGAAACAATTGACTGTATTTATGAGTGAGTCGTTGAATCATTCCTTCAACCAAATGCCAGCAGCTGAGATATATTTTCAACAAAATCCCTGATCATTTCAGTCTGATCTGAATAGTTTGAGCGGCACATGAATCTGTTATGGTGTGGCTTTCAAAGAGGCCGCTATTGAAGGATTAGCAGTTCAAAACTATATTCGACCTGACCAGGGACAGAGTGGGACTCATTTTCAGCCTGGAGTTTCATGCCAGACCGGCCCACTTTAGTTCATGACTGACTATATTAAAATAATGTAATTAAAACCTCAGTATGTAACTCTGCAATAGTGCTCTGTTCTCTACAGTCTTGTAATTCATTGCATTTTTCTAGAGCTTTCATTGAGATGCACCGATAGGATTTTTTGGGGCCGATACCGATTTTAACAAACACTTATTGGCCGATACCGATACCGATATTTGTCACTTCCTCTCTTATTTGAAATTTCGGCATCAAAATAGATAGTATGTTGATCATGTTTTAAATCAGCAAAGTTCAAAAACACCTGCATTAAATTATACTAGCAGTTTTATTGCTGCATCATCAAATAATTTCTAATGAACATGGATTGGATCCGTTTAACATTCAGCAGGCCTACATAAATACAACAGAACAAAGATACATATTAAATAAACAGTGCTTTTTAGGTAGGTTTAACAGTTTTCAGGTACAGAAATAAAGTAAACTAATGTAAAATAACACTTCACTGTATAAATTAAATGCATATTAATCCTTCTTTATTGTAACAGACTTTATTATGATTAACCTTCTAATTTGTTTTTGTATACATTTGAATATTTTTTGTAAGTTTAAATATGTATGAGATCTCCTTTACTAAGGCGGGACTCTTATTTTGACGGGGTTTCTAGTCTACGTCTGAGCTAACGTTATATGGGTAATGAAAGCACGAAGTTCTTCGGATTTAAAGTTTGTCAGTTTATTAAGCACCCCCGAAATGGCATGAGATCTGTATATATTTGTTTACTGTTAGTTGTAATAATTGTTTTGTGTAATTCGCTGTATGTTGATGATAATGCAACTGAGAGAGAGAGTTTAATGTGCATTTCTCGTGCTGTGTTTTGTTTAGCTCTTATGGCTTTTGATGTAAAAATCTTAACTTCAGAAATGGAAAATAAGGAACAGTTGTCATTTTTTTAAAGGAAATAAGGGACAGAATAAGGGACGCTCAAAATATTTGTACTGTAATGTATGTCTGCCTGCAGTTAAAAAGTTCTCAGAAATAATCACATTTGTTTTGCTTAACCTATTTATGTGCAGTTATTCTAAAAAGAATTGTAATGTCATACAAAAAATGTCATCGGCCTGAGTAAATTGTACCAATATAGAATTGTGACTTCACAAGTGTAGTAAGTTTTGAAAGCATAACTGAACGTCTATGAAACGTCAGTCAATAAAGCATTTTTTAAACAATGGCACTTACCACTTACATTTAAAATTTTATTGCAACCATTATAGCCAGTGAATGCATGAAAATGCATATTTTTCAATTATCAATTAAGAATAGGTCCAAGTTTAGGTTTAGTTTTTTTTTAATGTATTTTTGTTTTTCTTTATTTAACAGCATTAACTTACAATAGAGAAAGACGTCTTCCCTCAGGTAGATTGAATGTTTTCCTGCCTTGCTGGATGTTGGGCTCATGATCAATAAGTTGTTTGCATTTGCCCAAACTGATTTGGCAAAATCAAAACGTGGACGGTGAAGGGACGGTGAATTGCCGTTAGCGCACTGAGTCCCGCGCACTGTGAAGCAGAAGAAGCAGAAGCTTTCGCTTGGTCTTAAAGCCTTCCTCAAACGGCTATGTTCAAATAAAACAATGATTTGTGTGATTTGTGCGATTAGTTATCAATTGAGAATTTCATACGGTCTTGTGGTCACAGTGTATGCTTGCGAATACAGGACAAACTGTGTTCCGTAAGCTATAGCTTTCATATGGGACACTTCTTTGATGCTTTAAATACGGGACAATTCCGTATTATACGGAACGGTTGGCAACCCTATCATTAGCCTGCAGGCTGCACTCTGCGAGTGGGGCTGCGAGAAAATAATAAATAAAAAAGAGTGGGGCTGCTGTAGTGCTGCAACGGATCACAAAACTCACGGTTCGGATCATATTCGGATTTTGAGTCACAGATCGGATCATTTTTCGGATCAGCAAAAAAATTTGTAAAAAAAAGCGTTCTTTAAGTACTTCTATACCACAGCAAAAACTACTAGCTTAACTAATAAAGTTAGTAATAAAACAAGAACTATTACACAAATTACAAGCGTAGATGAATACAACAAAACACAGTTACAAATATCAGTATTCAGTAGGGATGCACCGAAATGAAAATTCTTGGCCGAAGCCGAACAAAATGAAACACTGGGCCGAAGGCCGAATACCGAACACGGTTTTTCGCATTTTTCCCCCCATGTAGACCTATTTTGCCATTTTTTTTCACCATTGCATAAATTAAATAGCCAAAATGTGCTTTTTACTGTTTTGTCCAGCAAAGTTCAAAAACACCTGCATTAAATTATACTAGCAGTTTTATTGCTGCATCATCAAATAATTTCTAATGAACATGGATTGGATCCATTTAACATTCAGCAGGCCTACATAAATACAACAGAACAAAGATACATATTAAATAAACAGTGCTTTTTAGGTAGGTTTAACAGTTTTCATGTACAGAAATAAAGTAAACAAATGTAAAATAACACTTCACTGTATAAATTAAATACATATTAATCCTTCTTTATTGTAACAGACTTTATTATGATTAATCTTCTAATTTGTTTTTGTATACATTTTAATATTTTTTGTAAGTTTAAATATGTATGAGATCTCCTTTACTAAGGCGGGACTCTTATTTTGACGGGGTTTCTAGTCTACGTCTGAGCTAACGTTATATGGGTAATGAAAGCACGAAGTTCTTCGGATTTAAAGTTTGTCAGTTTATTAAGCACCCCCGAAATGGCATGAGATCTGTATATATTTGTTTACTGTTAGTTGTAATAATTGTTTTGTGTAATTCGCTGTATGTTGATGATAATGCAACTGAGAGAGAGAGTTTAATGTTTTGTTTAGCTTTATGGTGATTTTTTTGGAGTGAAAAAGGACGCAATAAACTTAATAAAACATCAGTAAAGTTTTCATCATTCAGATGAGGTCCGCTACACTTATTAAAGTTACAAAAGTTATTTAGTCAAGAATAGTGTGCGATCTTTTGTCTTTTGTTATTTGATTAGCATTAAAGTGCAGACAGCAGGATTATGCAACAGATATTATACAGCTCAGTGCCTTCACGCAGTTAATTAATAAACCATCGGTTTGTTATATCGGCCTTTTTCCTTATATAGCCGATATACCGATGGTTGTAAATTGAGGAAAAATTGGCCGATAAATATCGGCGGCCGATACATCGGTGCATCCCTACTTTTGATGTAAAAATCTTAACTTCAGAAATGGAAAATAAGGAACAGTTGTCATTTTTTTAAAGGAAATAAGGGACAGAATAAGGGACGCTCAAAATATTTGTACTGTAATGTATGTCTGCCTGCAGTTAAAAAGTTCTCAGAAATAATCACATTTGTTTTGCTTAACCTATTTATGTGCAGTTATTCTAAAAATAATTTTAATGTCACACACACAAAAAAATAAAAAATAAATAAATTATCGGCCTGAGTAAATTGTAGGCTACCATTATAGAATTGTGACTGCACAGGTAGTGTAGTAATTTTAAATACTGTGAAATTACATAGGCTACACAGCCTACAAATGGCATGAAATTTGAAAGCATAACTGAACGTCTATGAAACGTCAGTCAATAAAGCATTTTTTAAACAATGGCACTTACATTTTTTAACTAAAATTTTATTGCAACCATTATAGCCAGTGAATGCATGAAAATGCATATTTTTCAATTAAAAATGTTGAATAGGTCCAAGTTTAGGTTTAGTTTTTTTTTAATGTATTTTTGTTTTTCTTTATTTAACAGCATTAACTTACAATAGAGAAAGACGTCTTCCCTCAGGTAGATTGAATGTTTTCCTGCCTTGCTGGATGTTGGGCTCATGATCAATAAGTTGTTTGCATTTGCCCAAACTGATTTGGCAAAATCAAAACGTGGACGGTGAAGGGACGGTGAATTGCCGTTAGCGCACTGAGTCCCGCGCACTGTGAAGCAGAAGCAGCAGAGGATTTCGCTTGGTCTTAAAGCCTTCCTCAAACGGCTATGTTCAAATAAAACAATGATTTGTGCAAAAAGAATGATTAGTTATCAATTGAGAATTTCATACGGTCTTGTGGTCACAGTGTATGCTTGCGAATACAGGACAAACTGTGTTCCGTAAGCTATAGCTTTCATATGGGACACTTCTTTGATGCTTTAAATACGGGACAATTCCGTATTATACGGAACGGTTGGCAACCCTATCATTAGCCTGCAGGCTGCACTCTGCGAGTGGGGCTGCGAGAAAATAATAAATAAAAAAGAGTGGGGCTGCTGTAGTGCTGCAACGGATCACAAAACTCACGGTTCGGATCATATTCGGATTTTGAGTCACAGATCGGATCATTTTTCGGATCAGCAAAAAAATTTGTAAAAAAAAGCGTTCTTTAAGTACTTCTATACCACAGCAAAAACTACTAGCTTAACTAATAAAGTTAGTAATAAAACAAGAACTATTACACAAATTACAAGCGTAGATGAATACAACAAAACACAGTTACAAATATCAGTATTCAGTAGGGATGCACCGAAATGAAAATTCTTGGCCGAAGCCGAACAAAATGAAACACTGGGCCGAAGGCCGAATACCGAACACGGTTTTTCGCATTTTTCCCCCCATGTAGACCTATTTTGCCATTTTTTTTCACCATTGCATAAATTAAATAGCCAAAATGTGCTTTTTACTGTTTTGTCTTGCTTTTCAAATAAAAAATCAATTACAAAACAACAATTACAAAAATATTTACTCAACACTGAACATTTTTTTTTACATTCTAGCAGACATTATACCAACAAAGCACAATTTAACTTAAAATTAATAAGTTAGTAAAATAATATTTTTTGGCCATTTTTGAGACTTGAATCAGGCATGTATTTTTTACTGTACAAATAAAGGCAGCCTTGCTGAGCAGAAGAGA
>NW_015549605.1:7073126-7078644 GCF_001515605.1 Sinocyclocheilus anshuiensis
TGTCAACATATTCTGTTACACCAAATACACAAAATAATGATCTTTAAAAAAGCATCATATGACCCCTTTAAAACTTTAGAATATATTACAGATCCCAATTTGAACAATGTAATATTATAATAAATGTATTAATAGAGCTGTTGTAGGGTAATTATTATTTGCCTAACCACCAGTATCAGCCACCTCTTCATCTCATCTGAGACATGTGATGCAGCACTAAAAAGTCTCTCGCTGTCGGTGCTTCGTGCTTGTAATGTCTTTCTCTGATAGTTTTAAATACTTTCACACCGCCGACATGTTTGCTGCATTAGTGCGTGCCTCTATTTGATCACATTAGTCATTGTTCAGTACATATTATTCGGCCTTTTCGCTTATTTCAGTTGCCGAACATTCGGTGCATCCCTAGTATTCAGGTGCAGAAATGTAATAATTAAGTGTAAAAAAACACAATAGTGCTCACTGCACAAGTTAAATACAGATTCATATTTGTTAAAGCTGTGGTGTTATTTGATTCGCAGACAGAAAGAGGTATTTGTTGGCTGCTGTCTCTTTAAGACCTAATACTGACACACATCCGGTTGCTTTCTCACCTGTTTACGTTCACTTAAGACATAACCGACTGTGTTTACTAGAATACTTGTCAAAACGGGTATTTTAACATAACTTTGTGTTAGTGAAAGAGGAATCACGCCTCTCTCTCTCTCTGTGTGTGTGCGTGCGGAAAACAGCGCACGAGTTAAAACTGCTTGAGTGTGTAAACTGGTCAGACAAAACATGTGCAAATGATAAACTTTCACTCTATGATGGTTAAACTTAACAGTTAATCCGTGAATCACATGCGTTTCAATGATCATGAAAAAGTTATGATGAGACAGAGCTGTACTAACATTGTAAGTAGAAAACCGTTAAACGGTGATGACACGGCCCGTCATGTGTGTGTTTGGTTGGTCCAGCGCTGTTGTATGTGATTGATTGCTTGGCGTTTCTGGGACGCTTCTATTGTGAGTTAATTACTGGCTTTAGTTTTCAGCGCTGGAGAAGCAGTGGTTTCAGATGAATGCTGTTATCGCTCCAGAGAGAGAGAGAGCTTCTCCATATAGATCAGCCGTCTCGTCTCGCCTCGTGCGGTTTGTGAGCAGATTGTAAACGAAGTCTAAACAGAGGAAAGTTTCACGCTTCTCTTCACAATCCCGCTAAAGAGACGATGATGAGTGAATTTAAAGCGCTTCCTACACGCCACGGATGAAGACATTACCATTTACATACATACATTAGTTGTCATGAAATACAGAATATGGTATTTTTTCTATCTTTTGATTCTGAGTGACCTGTGACGTGTTCTTGACGTGTTTGAGAGATTCACCAGTTAATGTGTCTCAGTGAAGACTAACGTTTTTTGGTCACCTTTGACCTCATATTGCCAAAGGAGAGGTTTCATTTGCTTAATTTTCATATGTTGCCTGTGCTGTATTCACAGTGCTCATAAAGATCTTAATATAGCTGTGTTTAATAGGATCAGGACACAGGTCTGTGATGTCAGCGAGCGCTGAGGATTCTGGGTACACACAGGCCTGGAGACACAAAGAGAAGAGATAACGGGATTAAAGAGGAATAATGTGCAGTGCATAGATTCACAGCTGACGCAGAAACACAATGGAGAGATATTGGGCTTCATTATGGTTACAATAATAATAAAAAATAAAATAATAATATAAATAAAATAATAAAAAATATAAATGAAATGACAAATAAAATAAATTATAAAAATAATATAAATAAATAAAATAATAAAAAATATAAAAAATATCAAAGTTTAACATTGACAGAGACGTTAATAAAATGATAAAAAATAATATAAAATAAATCAGATTATTCAAAAGAAATAAGTACATAAATAAAAAATCCAAATATAAAAACACTTGTATGAAGGTAAAAAAGCCCGTTTGTGATGTAAAACACTGGCAAGTCCTGATTTAGAAAATCTTCATCAAACAGACCTGAATGGACAAAGATTGATGCTTTTATATTAACCTGCAGAAGGAAGCAGGTCAGTCGAGATTCACTTCTAATGATTCAGCAGACTCCATTAAAACTGACAGGCCAACAGATTTATGTTATGATCGTGTAAAGCTGTTGAGAAGAACAGAACTGAAGAAGTTTTCCAGAATCTGCGTGTCCCAGCATCCTTTGCGCTGGAGTGGATAATCACAGACCTGTGTGAGTTTGTAAAGCTCCTTACAAATCCTCTTAAAGATTCCACAGTGAGAAGAAGCAGCACATCGTGGAGGCTGTGAACAGGTACGAGTGAAGAGAGAGTTTGTTCTGTTTGCTGTGTGATTCACACAGGTGTGCCATGATTCCTCAGTGATTGTTTGGATGAATCGCTGGGTTTGATGTGGCTCGTGTTGATCCGTTTGTTTTTGTAATGCTGATGCAGGAGGAGAAACCTGTTTGAATGCTGCATTTGATGCTCTTTTGTCGAACATAAGTGATTCATGTTTGATGTGAATCTAACAGTCATTCACCTGATGACTCATCTGACACTGCTTTTGTTGTGTATACTGTATGTACACTACTGGCCAAACACTTGGAATAATTGAGATGTTTTTTAATGTTTATGATGGAAGTGTCTTTTGCTCACCAAGGCTGCATTTATTTGATCAAAAATATAGTAAAAATTTTGAAATATTATTACAATTTTAAATAGCTATTTTCTATGTGAATATCTATTAAACTGTAATTTATTTCTGTGATCAAAGCTGAATTTTCAGCATCATTGTGTCACATCAGAAATCATTCTAATATGCTAATTTGCTGCTCAAGAAACATTTCTGATTATTATCAATGTTGAAAACAGTTGTGCTGCACAATATTTTTGTGGAAACTCTGATACATTTTATTTTTCAGGATTCACAGATGAATAGAAAGTTCAAAAGAACAGCATTTAGCCTATTTGAAATAGGAATATTTGTAACATTATAAAAGTCTTTCACTTTTAAACCATTTAATGCGTCCTTGACTCCTTGATGAATAAAACTACAGTAAAATCTTAATTATCCCACATTTTTGAATGATTTCCGCAAAAATATTGAGTGTTATCAACATTGATAACATTCTTTTTTTGTTCTTGTTGTTCTTTAATGTTCTTGTAATGTTCGATCGTAATGGTTCCAGTCTTTTGGCCGGTGACGTACTGTATGTAATGCTGTAACTCAGGGTTTGTATTGGAACAGACTCCAGTCGTTTGACCCACAAACCGGCCTGTGATCTGATCAATCATTCATACAGCTGCTGGACCCGATCTCTCCTTCTCTGGTCCTTCTACCAGTGTGTTTCTGTCTGTAGGACACGTGTGTGTGTGTGTGTGTGTGTGTGTCTGTGTGTGTCTGTGTGTGTAACATGGGAACTAAGAATATCTTTAATTGGACTTCAGCACCATTCTGCACAATTAAAGTGCATTAAGTACAAAATTAGTTGTTCCAGTTTAGTATACTAAAAGCACAATTGCAGGACATTTTATTAAGTACATAAATATAAAAATGTATTTGTAGTATGCTTAGCATGAATTAAATGTATGTGAAATACATTTAAGTACTGTATATGTATTTTCCACTAGGTATGTGCTGGTTAAGGATCAGTTTCAGGTGTTTAACCCGTCAGGTGTTCATCTGTCAGAATAAACTCTCTGTTTACATTCGGCTCAATGATTGACGTCGCACAGGCTGATGGTCTTGGACAGTTTAACTCAGTGTCAGTCGGACTCATTACTCAATCGGCCAGATTAACCTGCTAACGGCCCACGCGGGGCTAATTATAGACGAGCGGTGGAGACTGACTGTCTGATCATTCATCATCTCAGAGTTCGACTCCGTTTGACGTCAAATGCACTAAACGAGTCTTTAACAGCAGCATCAATGTGACGCGGAGCTGCCTGAGCTCAGACGAGAGGAGCAGCAAGAAATAAACCACACATAAGATGCATCTGAAATTGCATACTTCCCTAGTATAGTAGGCAGTGTTGTGGGTAACGCATTACAAGTTACATAATCAGATTCACAGATTCAAATTCACTTTTGGCCCTTACAGCTGCCAAAAAGCCCAGCTCAGGTGACAAAAAGTAATGTAATGAATTACTTTCCAAAAAAAGTAACTAATGCAATTGGATACTTTTTTATGGAGTAACGCAATATTGTGATGCATTACTTTTAAAAGTAACTTTCCCCAACTCTGATAACAGAATGTGACAAAAGTATATCTGAATTCAAAGTACTCACAAAAAGGTAGCCGGATGACCTACTACTTCTGGTGTGATTATGAACAGTGTTGGGTAAGTTACTCTAAAAAAAGTAATTCATTACTAGTTACTAATTACATCTTCAACAGTATAATTAGATTACTGTAGAAATAAAGTATTACTTATTACTAATTACTTTCTAAATCCTATAGCAACCTCGACAAGTTAAATGATACAAGGATAGACATGAAACAGTTCTTTTAATTCTTTCAAGTAACTACATAAATTATTCTGGTCACACTTTAGATTAGTGTCCAATTCTCACTATTAACTAACTATTAACTTTTGCCTCAAAATACTCCTAATTACTGCATATTAATACTTAGTAAAGTAGTTGTTAAGTTTAAGAATTGGGTAGGATTAAGGATTTAGAATAAGTCTTTACAGAATAAGACATTAATATGTGCTTTTTAAGTAATAATAAACAGCCAATATCCCAGTAATATTCATGCTAATAACTAGTTAATAGTGAGAATTGGACACTAAAGTGTTACCAATATTCTTATTAACTCAACAAAGTATTTCAAGTGGGAAGGGTACATTAAAATGCATGCATTTTCCTTACCTAATTTTCAATTATATTTTTGGTCTGCCTTTTGACTTGGAGGTCAAGAGGAGTGTCGGAGTTAGGTCATTTATTTGATGACGGTCAAATGAGATCATTTCAGGAGTTAAGACAGGAATTTAATCTGCCCAGTAAAGATTTTTATAAATTCCTTCAAATCCGACACTTTTTAGAGTTACAGTTAAAAGAAGGTAATATACAACTTGATCTTGCTGAAATAGAAAAACATTTTTTTTCTTCATTTACTCTTACAAAGAAGATCTCTGAATTATATACAATGCTGTCTAATGTTGGTCCTTTGACTCTTTAAGGGTGATGTGGGAAAAGGACATAGGGTCTAGTTTTAGCAATGAGGAGTGGCTATCTGTCTGTTCAAATATCTTCCCCAAAAGTGCTTCAATTTCGGTTCACGAACAAAATGTTAAATTTTTTCACAGGTCTTATCTAACCCCAGTTCGCCTCCATATAATATTTCCCAATTGTTCTCAGTTATGCTTTAACACTAGAACCGCCAGCGGTCGCTGTATACCTAAAACCGCCAGCGGGTAAATTTTACCCACGCACATGACAACTGTTTTTATATGGCTAAAGAACATATTATTTCACTGTATTATGCCACTGTCTTCACAAAGAAGTGTCTAGAGTCATGAAATGATTAT
>NW_015549605.1:7078814-7085442 GCF_001515605.1 Sinocyclocheilus anshuiensis
TGGGTGATGAAATATGAGACCCTGGAGCACAAAACCAGTCTTAAGGGTCAATTTTTCAAAATTGAGATGTATACATCATCTGAAAGCTGAATGCATAAGCTTTCCATTGATGTATGGTTTGTTATGATAGGATAGCCAATATTTGGCTGAGATACAACTATTTGAAAATCTGGAATCTGAGGGAGCAAAAAAATCTAAATATTGAGAAAATCATCTTTAAAGTTGTCCAAATTAAGTTCTTAGCAATGCATATTACTAATCAAAAATTAAGTTTTGATATATTTACGGTAGGAAATGTACAAAATATCTTCATGGAACATGATCTTTACTTAATATCCTAATGATTTTTGGCATAAAAGAAAAATCTATAATTTTGAACCATACAATGTATTTTTGGCTATTGCTAAGTGACTTGAGACTGGTTTTGTGCTCCAGGGTCACATATTATACTACAATGTCATTAATTAATAAATTAAGATATGATAATATAATCATATTAGATAATATATTAACTTATGTTATTTAAATTACTAAAATAGCTTATAGACATTGAGCAATAATAATTCACCACACTGCATGATGCGATGACAAATTCAAGCGCACAGCTTCACCTAATTAATTATTAATTTGTTTAGTTATATCATTTACAATTTGAATAAGAGAACAACACCAATAACTTCGGGAAAAATGGTTTTATTCATTACATTATAGATCTGATTTTTGTTTTCTTCAGGAAACGGGCAGACTAAATAGCACCACAGAAGCGAACAATAAACCATAGAAATGGCAAAACAAAAATTAAATAATTAATCCCAATTTTGAACAATTATGAGTAACATTAGGCTAAAACATACATATGATATCTTGATCGGTGTCAGATGTTGAGCCGACCCAGGATGCTTTACTTTACACCATCGCTCATGGTGTTTAGTGCTTCTTATACCTCTTCAGCATCCATAAAGCATCCGCCTTCTTTTACTCATTTTGTCTTTATTTTTAAAACTGATAAACGCTAATTCAGTGAGTGAAAGGCGTTGCCTAGCAATGTACAATGTTAAAACATAAGCGGCATTACAGGCATTATATAGTGGGTAAATTTGACCCGCTGGCGCTTATGAGTATAAATGCCCCGTTTTTTTATCTGGTTTTATCTAAACAATTTTTAACAACAGGGGATTGTAAATCACACAATTTTAGTAAAAGTCAATAGCTATGTTTCCATTTTTATGCGCATTTTGGATAATCGCATAAAAAAACCGCTGGATGGAAACCCCAAGATGCGCATAAATTCTAAAATGTGCATAAAAAACTTATGCACACAACTGAGTAGGATAAACTTTTTATCCAATAAGAAAAAATGCACATAAACTACGATGGAAACACATTTACCGAATAAATTCCACCATGCGCATTGAAAAAGTCATGTGACTTTGCGCTAAGAGACGGGATAACTTGGCTAACCAGCGGACCGATCTCGTTCACAGCATCTATATGTTGTTCTGGTCGTTCTGAAAAGCCTGAGCAAAGTCTGTCAACAAAGTATTTCTGTATAATTACTGTCTTACATTACTGCGTTCCCAAACAGCAGGCATCCACCTCTAAAAGCAATGACCGCATTTATCGTGTTACGTCTGCTCTCGCGCAAGTCATTTATTACATATGAAAATTATTATATTCAGTGGCTTCTCCTAGTTTTCTTAGAGATATTTAGTGCCAGTTTATCAGGAAGTGACGATTTTGTGCTTGGTTACCAATGTTCTCCAAAATATCATCTTCTGCGATATTCCAGTTTTGCGCATAAGTTAAAGTCGCATCTTTGGTTGGAAACATAGCTACTGACTTGGAGACTTGAATGTTTCATTGAAAATCTGTTACGTACATTTGAAAAACAGCCACGGGTAAAATTTACCCCGTGGCTGTTCTAGTGTTAAATGTGAGGTAGACAGTGGCACAGTGATGCATGTATTTTGGGATTGTGACAAAATCAAAATGTACTGGAAAGAGATTAAAAAGATTATTGGAAAGACTTTTGTATTGTCCCCAAAGGTATACCTTCTGAATTGTACAGCGGATCTGTGTCTGGACTGTGACAAAGAATATGTACTGAATTTTTGTACATATTTGGCCAAAAAATGTATACTATTATTATGGTCAACTGCTCAGGTACCTTCAATCAATATGTGGACGAGTCAGGTGACCACTCTTTCATCACTGGAAACATTTACTTATGATTTACATCAAAGATCTGAGATGTTCTGGTGCATTTGATCCTCTCTCTGGAACTTTCTTGAGGATACTTAGTGACTATGTCTTTCTAATTTTGGTTTATAATTTTCTTTTATTTCTGTCTTTGCTCTCAAGCATTTGTATGCATTTGAATGTCTAATAAGAACTAGCTGTACATGTTGTTATGAGATGCGAGTACCACTGTTGTTTTATTGGAAAATTTAATTAAAAAAAACAACAAAAAAAAACATGCATATTAAGGTTAGACTTAAAATTTTTATGTTAAATCCACTATTGTATCGATAATGTTCTACCGTCTATACACAATATTAAGTTCAATTACATTAGAGAAAAGTACCTACTCGAGAAAGTATGCGATTTTTGGATGAGCCACACACACACACTAACACACACACACACACATGCTGTTTCCAGTCCAGATGTCTCTGATTACATGCTAGTTAATTAAAGAACATTAGATGAGAACTTGTTTGTTGAACTCATTTGAGTAAGGGGTCGTTCACACAGAACGTGTTTTTCCATTCCAGTGCGCTACTTTTCCATTGTTTTTCTATGTAAACACTCACTAGATTGATGTGTGTGACATTTCGCTTTTTTGCAGTGCATGCCGTGTTTTTAAGACGCCGTGTCAAGTTAAAAGAATTTCAACTTTTACATGCAGTGCCACCATTGATCTATATAAATCTATTATAGCTCAGCGAGTGCCACTCATCGATGTCAGTTCCAAAACAGTGGACCAATCAGAAGACCCCGGAGGCGGGGCATGCTTTTGTTTACAGTAGCAAGTTGGCATGGCAACTGTTTTATTTGACAGCAGCATGGATGAGGAGGAGGAGGCGTTCTGCGCTGCGCTTCTTAAAAAAAAAACATTCCCGAGCGCTGCGTCACACGTTTTTAAACGTGTTCTGTGTGAAAGGTTAATCATGAGTCACATGATTTTCACACACAGCATCAGACTCCTCCCACAATGTTTCATCCAGCACTCATTTCCTGATTACAAAACCAGAAAATCTGATGTTTATTCCTTGATTGTGTCATAAATGCATATGAGTGTTATGTGTGAATCTCATTCTGTCTGAGCAGTGAGACAGCTTTGATGATGATGATGATGATGAAGGCGTATGTGTATTTCTCCCATCCGTGTGCGGATGTTTGCCGGTGTGATTGTGTGACTGACGCTGCTTTTATTGTGTTGCAGTGGAGGATCTGTGAGCGCAATGCAGAGTCCAGACATGAACGGATACACCGGAGTCACAGCGCAGTCCTCACAGATAAAGTAAGCCAAACAATCACAACAACTAATGAGATTTTTAAAAATAAATACTGAAATATTAAATTTTTTTTTTGATTAAATGATACTGTAAATATGAAAGTAAAAGCACCAGTAGGTGAAAGCGAATCACTGAATCATTCATTTTACCAATTCATTCAAACGACTGATTCATTCAGTAACTTGCTGCATCCCGATTCACCTACTTATACTATGTCCTAAAAGTATGTACTTTTGAGAATAGTAGGGAAGCTTTGGGACACACTGCTTCGTCATAAAGACATGTGTCTTTAACGGATGCTCTGTTGCTTAGTTACGTGGATTCTGTCACCGTTTAAACTGCCCTGTCAATCATCTTGTCACATATTCACATTTCGTTTCATTTCATTTCCTACCGTATTGGAGAAAAATAAAGAGGCACGTTGATCTGCCAGTCGCGTGTCTTTCATGCCGAGAACTGCTCATGTGTTTGCATAATAATGCATTTAAAAGTTAATGACCAAACGTATCTTTATAAAAGTTCACAATGTTGCTGCAGATGAAATATAATGCGGATAACATTAAATGAATATTTTGAATCAGTTTAAACATTGATGATTATTTATCATTCAAACCCCTTTCTCTACCTGTTCGTCGGTCTCGCATATCCGCCATGTTTGTAGTTTTTAACAGTTTTTATGCGTGATAATAGTTCTAATCGAATCCTCGTTCAACGTGCAATGGGTTGTGGGCAATTTATAAAACAGATAGTTCCGGTCCTTGATTCTGATTGGCTGAGCCACGTTCGAAGCTGTTGTAAATGACTCTACAAAGTAACATACACCTTTGTTTACGTTTGTGTGTTGCTCGCAACCACTTTGTAGCAACCACAACTGTTTCTGAGGAACTACATTGTTTGGTGGAAGAATATTGTTTTTATTAATATCATTACACTTTATTTGCTCTGTATTATTTTGTGAAACCTAACTACGTATATGGAATAACCGTTTTATAAAAGCAATAACCCCCTTGAAGCCGTGGTTTAACAGTGAATTTATAACAGCTCCGCGTCGTACCTAACAACGCCCCTTAGCTGTAATAAATTCACTGTAAACCACGGCTTCACGGGGCTTATTGCTTTAATTAGCCGTTAGAGTGTGCATCGATCTGCACTTCAAATTCTAACCGGAAGTAGTAGACCATCCGGGAATCTTTGGGATACTCATTTCAACATACTACGTTTTGGGACATACTAATTCTATTTTCGAATACTATTTAGGATGGATAGTATGCGAATTGGGACGCAGCAACTGTCTTTATGAATGAGTCACTGAATCATTGACTCACTCGATTCATTCAAAACCGTGGATTCATTCAGTAATGAATCACCGCTGTGTGTTGATCAGAGACTCACAACGGTTCTGCCGCGGCTTTGATTTGGATTTTCATTTGCAAAATTGATCAAAGACAGACAACATTGTGCCTAAAATGTAACACAATATTAATTCTTGTTTATTGAATGGTTGTATCAAATCAATATCGCGTTTTGCAGTTCACTGGATCACTGACCAGAACTCTGTTTTATTTATTAATTGGATCGTTGGGATTTTTGGTGTGACTTGAGTGTGATGAATCTGATGGTTTATTGATGTTTCCTCTGCTCCTGATCTATTGAACACATTCATTATTGATCTGTCGCACAATTAGTGTGACTTACACAATGGAACAGATCAAGTGTCCACTTTACTCATTAACCCCACACACACACACACACACACACACACACACACTCAGGCCATGAGTGACTGAGGACAGGACATGCATCACAATTAATTCACTAATCCTAGAAGAACAGCAAAGAAAGTGTGAGTATGGATGAGCGCTAGTGTACTAACTCTCTCTCTCTCTCTCTCTCTCTCTCTCTCTCTCTCGCTCTCAGCGGTCATGGCTCACGGTCCCCAGATATTCCTGCCAAAAGGTCGGGTGGTAAAGCTCTGTATGGTAAGTGTGTCCTCCTGCTGTCCGCTGAGGGAACTGCAGTGCCGCTGAACCCCTGAACCCTCGAAACGCTGTCACCATGACAACGCGCTTCAAGAGGGATGATAGGATTGTGTTATTCAGTGTGTGACGTGAAGAACATGATGAAGACGTTCAGCCGTTTGCTCTTTTGTCTGATTCCCAGAAGGGATTCACCCGAAAGATTCATATTGATATATTCTACTGTGTTTGCATGAGAACACATCTGACTCGTATTTCACCACAATAATAATAATACATTTTTATTCAAGTCAAGTTGCTTTATGCAATACAGCTTCACAGTGTAAACAGGAAAATAACAGTGTTAATGATGCAAAATTCATCAGTCAAACAAATAAAGCAATAAGCCCCGTGAAGCCGTGGTTTACAGTGGATTTATAACAGCTAAGGGGCGTTGTTAGGCACGACGCGGAGCTGTTATAAATTCACTGTAAACCACGGCTTCACGGGGCTTATTGCTTTTATAAAACGGTTATTCCATATACGTAGTACGGTTTCACCAAAATAAAACAGAGCAAATAAAGTGTAATGATATTAATAAAAACAGTATTCTTCCACCAAACAATGTAGCTCCTCAGAAACTGTTGTGGTTGCTACAAAGTGGTTGCCGAGCAACACACAAACGTAAACAAAGGTGTATGTTACTTTGTAGAGTCATTCACAACAGCTTCGAACCAATCAGAGTCAAGGACCGGAACTATCCGTTTTATAATTCAATTTAAAGCAGCTCTACAGAAGACAATAGAGTCATTATTCAGTTCAAGTCAGTTATTCTCAATTAAACAAATACTGTAATGTGAAGAATTTTAGTAAAGCCAACAAATATTATCATGATGTATAATACAGTCTAAATAATATATTAGAATATTTTTGCAGTGCAATCATCAAATTGGGTGGAAAATGTCTTTTATTGTCATGAAAATCCAGATGCCTTCTTAACAGGCTTTGTTTGCTTTATTGAGAGCAGTTTTGGGAAAAGTTACTTTTAAAAGTAGCGCATTACATTTGTACAATTGCACTGCTTAGTTCCCTTTCAGTCGGTCACTCTCGACGTCACGTCGGATGACCAACGAATTGGGATCTCGCTTAGAGAGA
>NW_015549605.1:7085650-7097708 GCF_001515605.1 Sinocyclocheilus anshuiensis
CGTTTAGTTTACACTCGAAGTAGATTGGTCTCTCTAAGCGAGATCCCAATTCGTCGGTCATCCGACGTGACATCTCCATTCCCTCCTTCAGGGAACGAGGGTTACCATACGTAACCGAGACGTTACTTTTTATGGAACGTAATGCGTTGTTACTTTTACGTTACTTTTTGTCACCTGTGCTGGGATTTATTTGTTTTTAATAACAAAAAACCCAAGTTATATTTTGGACAAATGTAAGGGTTCTTTCACACCAGAAGTGAAAGTAATAATCTTCTGCAGTTACTCCTGATTTCTCTCAACACGGGGACAGGAGAGCTGTCAGTCAATAAATGGGAAAACAAAGTAACTGGCGTAACTTATTTAAAAAAGTAACTGTAAATTTAAAAGTAATGCGTTACTTTACTAGTCACTTTAAAATAGTAATCTGATTACGTAACTCGCATTACTTGTAATGCGTTATCCCCAACACTGATTAAGAGCATAATTTCTCTTGATTTTGAGGTGAAGTATGATTTTGACGTGTTCTTGACATTTGTTCGTTGTCTGTCATGCTGAAGATGTAAGATGTGAGATGTTCTCAGAGTCACTGTGGGGGGGTGTTTGTGTGTGTATCACATCACAGCAGAGGTTAAAGGTCACAGTGAAGAAACCTACATGTCAGTCACTGTGTGTATGTGTGTGTGTGTTTTCTCTGCACCGTCGCTCTCAGGAACAGATGGAGTGTATTTCCTCCACACCTCTGCCAAACACAAAAAGAAAGGTAGAAGCAGATGTGTGTGTGTGTGTGTGTCCTGCGTCATGAACTCCTCACATGCGTGTGATTTGATGTGTTCGGTTTTGTGTGTCCACGCGGAATCTGTTCTAGATTGAGGCTGATTGTTCAGTTGAGCTCCAGAATCACAACAGAAGATGTGAATAACTCTGGATGCGCTTGTGTGTCTCTGACGGATCTGATTATATAACGAGAACTGCTCTTTCCTCAGAGCAAAGGAAGAACTACACCAAAAACAGCATCAACAGCCTGACGGACACGTCACAGTACCATGTGGAGGTGAGAAACGCATCCGTTCAGGAGATTAGACAGAGAAATCAACAGACTCCTGAGATGAGCCAAGATCTGATCACTTCAGACTCAAACAATTGGACACACATCAACACGGACAGGTTGTGTGACAAGAACTCATCCTCAAAAACCAGGAAAATACAACACCGATGACACCTGACTTTCTTTCTTCTGTAAAAGAAGATGCTTTGAAAGTGTTGTTCGTACAATGGAAGTCAATGGGGTTCAGTGTTGTTTAGACCTTAACGTCCTTCAAAATATCTTGTTTACAGGTTTGAGTGGGATAAGGGAGAGTAAATGATGACAATGTCTGTCACTGTCACTTTAAATATGTATAAATATGAATGAAAATGTCTTTAAGGACGTTTGGCTGCCACTTGATATCTATTGTTAATTCAAGCATGCTATTTTAGCATCATTGAGATACTATTATAGTTTTTATGAATATTTAGAATGCGTTTTAATTTTATTTAAACTATTAGTCATTTTGTCATTTTTAGTAGTTTCTGTTATTATTATATATGTCTGCATAGTTTTTATTAATCAGTGTAAATTATTTTAGTGCATGAAGTTAAACTAAATGAAAATGAGAAATGTCGCCTTCTAATCCAGCTGAAATAAAATATATTTTATTTCAGCTGACATTTATTTTATTTCAAGTAACAAAAATGTTTTTAATGGTTTGAATTAAAATTTTAGTTTGAGTTTGAGTTAACCCTGTCATGACATCAAGTAAAATTATTTATGTAGTGCTTTATACAATACAGATTGGAAAATAAGTGTTAATGTTGCAACATTAAACAAATTCCGTTTTGCCTGTAAAGCAGCTCATTATTCAGATCAATTCGGTTCATGTTTTGTTCTCATCCGATAGTGTCAGTGCAGTTAAATTGATAATATTACTGAATATTAACCATCTTTTAAACCCCAAAAGCAAAGCAAAGCTATTTGAGAAGCTCTGTGTGTTTTTTTGCCTGCTTTGAAACAATAAAGGTGACTTGACTTTTGTCTCCTGCAGCATCTGACCACGTTTGTGATGGACCGTAAGGAGGCCATGCTGACCATCGAGGACGGCGTCAGAAAGCTGCGTCTGCTGGATGCTAAAGGAAAGGTTTGGACGCAGGACATGATCCTGCAGGTGGACTGGAAAGCCATCAGCCTCATCGACAACGACAGCAAGGTACGAACCCAGCGATCCAGTGTAGGGTTGGGTATCGTTTCAATTTGATCGATTCTGATTCGATTCCAGTGTGATTAAAAAAATAATATTAAACATATTTGTGACCCTGGAGCACAAAAGCAGTCTTAAGTCGCTGGGGTATATTTGTAGCAATAGCCAACAATACATTGTATGGGTCAAAATTATACATTTTTCTTTTATGCCAAAAATCATTAGGATATTAAGTAAAGATCATGTTCCATGAAGATATTTTGTAAATTTCCTACCGTAAATATATCAAAACTTAATTTTTGATTAGTAATATGCATTGCTAAGAGCTTAATTTGGACAACTTTAAAGATGATTTTCTCAATATTTAGATTTTTTTGCACCCTCAGATTCCAGATTTTCAAATAGTTGCATCTCAGCCAAATATTGTCCGATCCTAACAAACCATACATCAATGGAAAGCTTATTTATTCAGCTTTCAGATGATGTATAAATCTCAATTTCAAAAAATTGACCCTTATGACTGGTTTTGTGCTCCAGGGTCACAAATTATATTTTTCTCCCATTCGAAAATCAATCCCGCATTCATGAGGGATTTATATGTCACTCCTGAAACTGTGCTGCTTATACAGGGTATATGGCCGAAGAACAAAACTTTTATTCAAATTCTGAACAGATTATGTTTAGCCTAGAAAGTGCGCAAATAGCCCTTACTTTACAATCACTAAAAAGGTGCCACTTACTTCACGATCTCACAAAGTTCCTTTATAATCAGTGAACCTCTTATTAACGTCGTGTTACATTGAGAGGAATCGCAAGCGTGCAGGAAAAAAATCTTTGAGTGAACACAATGGCCAATCACAAGTGTTCAAGAAATCAACAGATATGTCTGTGATTGGCTACGAAAATACGTTGTAAATAGAATCTTTTGGCGATTTTCCAGAGCGCAAACACAAATACGCACTGGAGCCTTGACCAAATCTGTTTTGCCAATATCCTATTATTACAGTTTTAACTGAAAAAAATGGATGTGTCAATTGCGTGAGTCTCTTGCTGAATGCGTGAGAGTTGGCAGCCAGGCCTTAAGTATCCTGTAATTGGTATTAATTATAATTGGTAGTAATTAAGTATTCTGGAATTGGAATCGATTTTCGATTCCCAACCCTACTCCAGTGATACATAGGGCTGGGTTTTGACACAAATTTCACGATTCGATTCGATTCTCATTCACAAACTTGCGATTCGATTCGATTCAATATTGATTATTTTGGATATGTATCAGGTACAGTACATGCCAAATTTTCTCAAGGAAAAAAAATCTCTTAACTTGTGCTGTAAAATATAGCCTACATGAGAGTCAGTTGGTACTACATTACAATAACATTGAAGGTTAATATTTGTAGGCTATACAACTGCTAAAATCACACTTAATGAAGTTTTTATAATAATAAAGTTACAACTACATTTCATTTTTTTCAAATATGAACATTTAAATGGTGGCTGTCATAAAAACTTGACAGATTTATTTAAACATAAATTAAACATGGAAGAACAGTAAAAAATTATATTGTTGGTGCATATATTTAGCAAAATTCCCCTCTCTACAGTTTATTTTTCTAGCTGACTAACGAGTTTATGGTCACAGAATATGTTTTTCTGAGGTAAATGTGACGTGACATTGTTTACAAGCCGTTATATTGACGTCTTTGCACGGCTGAAACTCTGATTGAGTGATTACACGAGACAGGATACGGATTGTAAAGTTATACTCTTTCTTTTAACTTGCCTTCGGATGTTTAGTCATGTTTATTTTGTGCTATAACTAGTAATAAAGTGGAGGAGATGATCAGTTCACATGCGCTATGCGCTGCCGCATCTGAAAACGGCATTTATTGTTTGAATACTGCAATACAGTGGACAGAATTTGAAATCTGAGACTTTTTGTTTCATATCAAAAGTAACAAAACACAATGCTTATTGCGATATATTGGATGGGAAGTGCCCTTCAACATTCCGTCTATTAACTGAAAACAGAGATATCAATATTTTTTACCCAGCACTAGTGATACGTGTATGGCCTGATCATGTGCTTGTTTCAGAACGAGCTGGAGAACTTTCCTCTGGCCTCGATCCAGCACTGTCAGGCCATGATGAACGCCTGCAGCTACGACTCCATCCTGGCGCTGGTGTGTAAGGAGTCCGGCCAGAGCAAACCGGACCTGCACCTGTTCCAGTGCGACGACATAAAGGTCTGGTTTCACTCCTTCATGTGTTTGCTGAGTGCTGACCGTCAGTGCTGGGAAGGTTACTTTGGAAATCTAATAGGTTACAGATTACCAGCTACCCTATTTAAAATGTAATAAGTAGTGTAACTATTTCAATTACTTTATTAAAGTAATGTAACTGATTATATTTGATTACTTTTCTAAATTTAAATTTCGAAAGGTTTTCGGTTACACTTTATTTTAAGGTGTCCTTGTTACAGTGTAATTATACATTTAAGTACTGAGTAATATTAATTAACTACATGTACTTACTATATGGTTAGGGTTAGGATTAGGGTTACTTGCATGTAATTTATTATGTAGTTTTATATATATATATATATATATACTGTATATAAATATATATTGTTATTATAATAGTAAGTACATGTAACGTGTAACAAGAACACCTTAAAATAAAGTGTTACAATTTTTTCACAATTTTTCTCAATTGTTAATCATTTTCAAACATTTAAAGCAGGCAGGGTTAACCTTACAGTAGGACTCAATACTGATTACTGTCAGACTTTCAAAATCCTTTATCACTTGAATTGATTATAATTATTTAGTCACTGCAAAATCAAACTTTAGCACCTCTTTTTACTTTTAGATCGTTCTGAGGTTAAATACAGATTTAAAATCATAACAAGAAATAGTTTAATAGCTATGATACTGTTTTTTTTTTTATCAAATCCTTGCATAGCTATGACAGAAAACACTGACACTAACAATGCCTTGAAATAAAACAGTTAATAAAAAATAAATAAAAAAAGCATATACACAAACCCAAATAGGAAATAAAACAGTTATCCCCCTTTGTAATAGTTAACATTTTCATAAGTAACCGTCATTTAATTACACATTTTTCTCAGTAACTGTTACTGATTACAGTTACATTTATTTTGTAATTAAATCAGGCCAATTTGATCCACATGGACATCGAGAGCGCCGTCAGCGACCACAAGGGTGGGAAGGTCAAGAAGCGTCCGGAGGTGCTGAAGTAAGTCCAGCGCTTGTGAATTATGAAGATGCCTGTTGCCACGGTAACGCAGCATCCGCTTCTCTGTGCCTGTCAGAATGATTCTGAAGAGTGACGGGACCGTCCCTCCGCCCCCAGGAGGCCCCGCCCCCGAGCCTCCAGGAGCTGTCAATCAAACGGATGGCAAGAGCCGAGTGGACAGTTGGACTGCGTGGACCAATAAGCAGCAGGAGCGTAAGTGGAGGCGTGTCTGTCATTAACCCTCGAGTTCCTGTTCCAGAGTCTCATTGTGCGCGTGTGTGTGTGTGTGTGTGTGTGTGTGTGTGTTTGTGTTCAGATGATCCACCGAGAGATTACACAGAGCTGGATGGCTCTCCTGAGATGAGCGCAGCGCAAGTGGACAGAGAAGTGGTGAGTATTTACACTGATACACCACATTCTGTTCCTGTTCCTGCGGATGCTTAAAAAGTCTTAAGAAGTATACATTTGATTTTTAAAATTCAAGGTTATTAAGTCTTAAAAAGTCTGTGTATGCATGTATGCAGTTATATGCCCCCAAAATTCAATATACACAGGCATTTTTGCCCCAATGAGTTTTTGTCATATATGATGTAGTTATATCAAAATATCACATGAGCAAGAGTGTCGTTTTCCCAAATATCAGCACAAATGCAACTGTGATATTTATTTTCTACAACAGTTACATAAACGATCATTTACATTTTAGACACAACACTGTCAGTATTGTTTGTTTTGTCTTTATTTTGCCAACAACAATTTCAAAATAAAACCACAGCAGAACCGAGTCTGAGCAACACACACAAATGATAATGATTTCATTTGATTGGTAACAGTTTTTATTCTAATTGAATTTAATTTGAATGCTAGAGTGTGACATAAAAGGTGATTTATATGCATAAGTATAGAAAAAAATCCCCTTATATCGGTAAAAGAAAATGTCCCTGGAAATCATTTTAATTTGAGAAATATTACCCCTTAATAAAAAAAAATTCTGTCACTGCTGTGAACTGCACATCCCTTATCATTTTTATTTATCCAGGTCTTAAAAAGCCTTAAAATTAGACTGTCCAGGTCAATGAGTCGAGTCCGTCACTGCAGATAAACTGGGTCTGAAACTAACTTTTTGACACACCTGCCAATTGCAATAAAATATTTAACATCTATAAATATTTTTTACCGGCCATTGAAACTGTATGTGTGGAAATGCATTAAATACAGGCTGAACAAATTGGGCAAACAAACCAAATAGTGATTTTTTTTTTTTTTTGGCAAAAATTGTGATTGCAATTTATAGTGCAATTTTATAATATGATAATATTTCGCAGTGGATAAAACACATCCTGAAGACTTTCAGTCAGTTTGATGGTTGTGTGAGAGTCACGTTGGTGTTGCACATGTCTGTGTGTGTGTGTGTGTGTGTGTGTGCGTGTGTGTGTGTGTGTGTGTGTGTGTGTGTGCGGGCCGAGGTGATCCAGACGTCTGGAGGAGTGGATCTGGCTAAAAGCGTGATCGTTCCTCTCCTCACCAGAGAAGCCACTGACTTCCTGCACGCGGCGGGTTCGGCGGAGGAGAGACACCTGTGGGTCACGCTGGGAGACGGATGGACCAAATGCAGGTACTGGAGCGTCTCTCTTAATAACAAAACTGACCGATATTTAAAACTTTTCATAGAACAAAATCAAACAAGATATAAATCTCTTAACAGAAACAAAAGCAACCGATACCTAAATCTCAAAACCTAAAAAATTAAACCGACTGATGTTTAAATTTTTACAGAACAAACACAGACGATATTTAAATCTCCTAACCAAAATTTTTTTACATTTTTTACAGAACCAACACAGCCGATATTTAAATCTCCTAACCAAAAATTTTTTACATTTTTTACAGAACCAACACAGCCGATATTTAAATCTCCTAACCAAAACATTTTAAAATTTTTTACAGAACCAACACAGCCGATATTTAATTCTCCTAACCGAACAAAAACAACAGATATTTAAATCTATTACCAGAACAAAACCGACTGATATTTAAATCTCTTAAATGAACAAAAACAGCTCATATTTAAATATTTTAGCAAAACAAATATGACCAATATTTTAATCTCTTAACAGAACAAAACCAACCAAAACGTCTTATTAGAACAAAACTGACTGATAATTCAGTCTCATGATAGAACAAAGCCAACCAACATTTAAATATTTTAACAGAACCGACCAATATTTGTTTCTTAACCGATATTTAAACATTTTAATAGAACAAAACTAACTGATATTTAAATATTTTAACCAAACAAAACCAACTTCTATTTAAATCTCTTAACAGCACAGAATCGACCGATATTTAAATGTCTTAATAAAACAAAAACAACAGATATTTTAATCTGACCAACATTTAAATCTCTTAATTGTCTTTGAAAGCACAGACATGTGTTTGAGTCACTGCTGAACCGATATAAGTGCTAGACAACACTATAAATACAATATAGCTAGATCTAAATCTGGAGGATCACTCATCTCATCATCATCTCATCCAGCACTATAACCCGCTCTAAAACTCTAAGACACATTATAGAGATAACAGTAGGAATGTAATCCTGCTCTGAAAGCATGTGTATTACTGATGCACGGATGAGCTAAAACGTCACCCGAATCCACAGCTTCAAATAAATTATCACATTCAGGGTTTGTACGGTCACGAAAAACCTGGGAAAGTCATGGAATTTTAAAACAGCAATTTCCAATTTGCCTGGAAAGTTTTGGAAAAATAAATAAACCCATAAAGTTTTGTAAAAGTCATGGAAATCTATTTCACAATTCTCTGTATATTAGAATTATGTTTAATCAGGTCCTGAATTTTGGTGTGCATTTGATTGCGTATATATGTGACCCTGGACCACAAAACCAGTCATAAGGGTCAATTTTTCAAAATCGAGATGTATACATCATCTGAAACCTGAATAAATGCTTTCCATTGATGTATGGTTTGTTAGGATAGGACAATATTTGGCTGAGATACAACTATTTGAAAATCTGGAATCTGAGGGTGCAAAAAAATCAAAATATTGAGAAAATCATCTTTAAAGTTGTTCAAATTAAATTCTTAGCAATGCATATTACTAATCAAAAATTAAGTTTTGATATATTTACGGTAAGAAATTTACAAAATATCTTCAAGGAACATGATCTTTACTTAATATCCTAATGATTTTTGGCATAAAAGAAAAATCAATAATTTTGACCCATATAATGTATTGTTGGCTATTGCTACAAATATACCCCAGCGACTTAAGACTGCTTTTGTGCTCCAGGGTCACATATCGCATTACTCATTCCAGCAGCTTTCGACTTTAAAATAATGGAAATTCCTGCAAAACATTTATTCAATATTGCATGATGAGTAAATAAATCCACACAAACCATCAGATGAAAACAGCGCGAGTTATTCAGCTGTACTGCGTCCTCTCTCTTTGACCTTCTCTTCACATCGACGCATCTAGAGCTGCTGCACGCTGCGATACAAGACTTTAGCTCGCGTTTTGGTATAGTTGACAGAATTGTCAATTGCCTAATCGGTCATTGTTGGATCGTCACAAAAAATTTATTACTTTCACGTCTTCTTAAGCCATTCGGTACTCGCGCTCTCCAGAGGCGCTTTTCTGTTCGCTTCTGTGGCCCAGCTAACCAATCACAACACACACTGGCCCAGCTAACCAATCACAGCACACACTGGCCCAGCTAACCAATCACAGCACATTTCGTATAAAATATGTGAAAAATTATGTTTTTTTCGAACAACCTAGTATGAGAGCCTGTTCTAGTACACCCTCAAAACAAAATCAAAACTTTGTAAAAGAGCATAATAGGACCCCTTTAATATGCTAATTTACATTTTATTCAATTTCTGTAGCCTATTTAAAACACATTCATATTTTAGAAAATGTAGTTAATATTTGTATCATTAATGATTTATCTGATCCACACGCGAATAATCAGAATGCATTTTTATTATTACCCGACCTGTGGATATAACCGCCATCCGCACATCACTAATGTGTATTGTGATGTGTCTTGTGTGGAGGGTGGAGTGGCCGAAGGATCACCCGTTTCCTCCGCACACGCTGTGTTTCCGGGACGGCTGGGAGCCGCCGGTGCTGGTGTCTCGTGAGCAGGACGTGGCTCAGCTGGCGGAGAGGCTCGGCGCGGTTCAGAGACCTGTGGACGTGAGACGCTCTTTCACCTTTAGCACTTACAGTGTGACGCTGTGAAGTACTTGTTGAAGTGAAAGTGTTTTCTCTCCCGACAGCAGCCGGTGGTCCAGGACTTCCCCGGCGCAGACGGGTACGGCTACAGTCACACTTCTCACAAGCGTTTGCACCTGCTGAAGCCAGACATGGCCGTGGCTGCTTTTAAACACGCGGTCAGCCGTCATGTAGATAGGTAAAACCCACCAGGGTACGAGCGACCGCACCACGCGCCCTGGAGAACCGGCTCAGCGCGCGCTACGCTTCTGGGTCTGTTCTGGGTTCATTCTGCTTCTCTAAACACTCAACTCTGACCTGAACTCTCAGTCTGTTAAAACGTCCAGGTTTCTGTCTTCTGATGGAGTAAAGACTCTTCCCGTCTTGTTCTTGAGCTCTGAGACGCTCCTCCATGGCGGCAGCGGTCGGTCAATAACTACACTCATCAGTAGATTCAGCATTTAAAGAGAGCGAGCTTGTGTTTAAGAGATTTTGCTGCAAAAAAATCATGTTGTTCCTCAGTGTTTTTGTCTTGTCTTGCAGTACAAATATATCAACATTTTTAAACCAAGATACATTTACTTGAGAAGCAAAATTACTTCAGAAATATAGTGGGGGAAAAATCACACACACAAAAAAAAAAAAATTATTTTCCATATACTAGATGCTAAGCAGATTTTTTTTTTTTATTATAGTCTTGGATATGTCAATGATTAGCAACAACATTCATTTTGATGCATTATTTGTTTTTTGTGCAGTTTCGGATTTAAAAAATGGTGCTATAATGTGGAAAATAGTAAGAAGCTGAAAAAGTACTTGCCAGCAGAATGAAAGCCTGCATGATTTTATGCTTAAATGGTTTAAATTAAAGATGAAATATTGCAGTTTTAATGCGAATGTTTCAGTGTTGACATATTTTTGCACCTTGTGTAAAATAGACTTATTAAAGGAAATGAGTGTGAAATTTTATTTATTTATTTTTAGTATATTTATTAATAAAAGTCTAATAAATCTAATAAAAGTCTAAGTCTAATAAAAGTCTAATACACACTTTTGACCAAATTTATGCTGTTTGCATTAACAACTAGTTTGATCAAAAACACACACACACACACACACAAGGGTTAAAACAAGACCAAATATCTGCCAGTTTAGTCAAAACAATTAATCTTGTTTTTATTTTTGTCACCCCATTAGCAGATATTCTTGTTTTAAGCTCAAACTCACTTAATTTTGATTATTATTTCAGAAAACAAGGCAAGAAAACAATATCTTAAGTCATTTTGCTTCTCAGTTAAACATATCTTTTTGTAGTGAAAAACAAGACGTGATTTTTTTTTGCAGCATGCCTCATTTGTGGAGATTCATTGACTCTTTCTCTTCAGGAACCTTGAGGCTCACAGCCGGACGCAGAGGAACTTTGCCAAATCCAGATACGACTTTGTGGCCAGAAACAACACTGAACTGTCTGTGATGAAAGACGAGGTGGTGGAGGTACGTCACATGATGATGATGATGATATGACTGATGATGTGTCATGTGACGTGTCGATCTGATTGGTCGTCAGGTGCTGGATGACAGGAAGCAGTGGTGGAAGGTGCGAAACGGGTCGGGGGCTATAGGATATGTGCCAAACAACATCTTGGAGATCAGCAGGGCAGTGGACATGACAGGTCGCGGGGAGCCCATCTATAGCCACACCATACAGGTGACACACACACAAACACACACACACACACGCGCGCGCGCGAGACGCTAACTCGGCTTCTTCACTTTCATTTCATCTCCTTGTTTTGCCACGTCATAGAATAATTGTTTGTGTTCATCTGTTCATCTTAAAGCTAATGATGCCAAAAAAGGAATTTGAGTTGTTTAAGGTAAACTGGAGTGTTTGTGTTCAGTTTGTTTTGATTTCTTTCATTAGTTCAGTTTATCTCCCTGTGTGTGTGTGTGTGTGTGTGTGTGTGTGTGTGTGTGTTGTGTGTGCCTCAATCATATTTTGGGTACAAATTTGTACACAGATTTGAGTTAAACCTCCCAAAACCTCCTTTTAGAGACATCCTCATTTGTAAAAAATGTTATAAAAATAACAGTTTTTCACAAATCGTAAAAATGCAGTGTGTTTTCTGTTAGGGTTATTGTGTTAGTTAGTTAGTATTTATAACTAGCTGTAAATAAAACAATAGATGTCTATGGAATGACTAGTAAATGCTTGTGTGTGTTTTATTTGCTGAGTGTGTGTGTATGTGTGTGTGTTTTATTTGCTGTGTGTGTGTGTGTGTGTGTGTGTGTGTGTGTGTGTTTTATTTTCTCTGTGTGT
>NW_015549605.1:7097988-7099330 GCF_001515605.1 Sinocyclocheilus anshuiensis
GTGTGTGTGTGTGTGTGTGTGTGTGTGTGTGTGTGTGTGTGTGTTTTATTTGCTCTGTGTGTGTGTTTTATTTGCTGTGTGTGTGTGTGTGTTTTATTTGCTCTGTGTGTGTGTGTGTTTTATTTGCTCTGTGTGTGTGTGTTTTATTTGCTGTGTGTGTGTGTGTTTTATTTGCTCTGTGTGTGTGTGTGTATTGTTGAATTTCATTTTCACGTCACTCTTAATTTTTCTCTCAAGCAATTACTGGGCGAGTTAAACGAGGTAACTGGATTATTTTGACTCACCGTCAGTGAAACCCCCCATAATCAACCATCTCAGTATGTTTTTCATAGAGATCCGTCTGTGTAGAAGCCGGCTAGACATTAGAATTATTAATACAGTATAAATTATGAACTACTGTTGATCTGTGTGTTAGGGGCCGTTCACACATAACACGTCTTTGCGTCTAAAAACGTGAGATGCAGCTTTTTAAAAAAGCACAGCGCAGAACACCTCCTCCGCCATGCTGCTGTCAAATAAAACAGTTGCCATGCCAACTTGCTACTGTAAACAACGCTTGCCCCGCCTCCGGGCTCTTCTGATTGGTCCACTGTTCTGGAACTGACATCGATGAGCAGCACTGCGTGTAAAAGTTTAAACTCTTTTAACTTGACACAGTGTCTTAAAAATGCTGCGCTCATGTGTGAGATGCCACAAAAGACACGAGACGTGAGTAATGGTCATGCATGTCTGTCTAGTATGTGTTTACATAGAAAAACAAAGGAAAAGTAGCGCATTGGAATATAAAAACGCGTTCTGTGTGAACGGCCCCTTAGAGACCTCATGCAATTTGTTTCATGAGGTCTTGATCACAGCGGAGTTCAGTGTCTGACTGTGCTGTTTGTGCCGATCAGAAGCAGCGCTCAGATTATGTGCCCAAACCGGCGGTGACGGAAGCCCCGCCCACCCCAATGACAGCCAACAACACAACAACAGCAGCAGCGAGAGCGACGGCGTGACCATGAGAGAACATCAGAGAGAGAGACCCACGCCCACCAGCCGTACGCACACACACACACACTCACACAATCAGCACATTTTCTGAAAAATAAGCCATACTGATTCAAAACATTAAAGGGGTCATGAACTGAGAAACCAAAATTCCCTTGATCTTTTGACATATAGAGGTCATTGTACTATAAAAACATCCTGTACGTTTCAGAACTCAAAACTTTGTCATTAGTCTAAAAACAGCTTCTATTTAAGGCAGTCTGTCAAAACCACAGCTTGTGGAATGTTCTACTCTATGATGTAAAAGTGTGGATAAGCACCGCCTCCGTAGAACATCAACACCTGCTTCTAC
>NW_015549605.1:7099481-7100008 GCF_001515605.1 Sinocyclocheilus anshuiensis
CCGATTCTACATCACTGCCTGTTTAGCCCCGCCCACCGATTCTACATCACTGCCTGTTTAACCCTGTACACTGATTCTACATCATTGCCTGATTAGCCCCGCCCACCGATTCTACATCATTGCCTGTTTAGCCCCGCCCACCGATTCGCACATGTAGTGTTTACAAGAGAGGCGAACGCGCAGGTCTATGCAGAAACCAAACGATAAAGATGCTCTGAAGACAAGAAGACACGGTGCAGTGCAGTTGTGGAAAAACAGTCTTTGCATTGCCTTCCTTCTGATCCCAATGTTAGGAAAAAGTGAATTAAATTATTTTTAATGAAGATCCAGACCGCGTCAGTAAGAAATCTGTCTTTTCTTCACTTCATTTAAACAAGGCACAATTCGGCGGAGGTATTTTCAGAAAGATTGAAACCAAAAAGACGATGTTGTGCTGACTATATCGGATCTGATGTGGCACCACACAAGTGTGAGTAACTGTTTTTATTACGTGATCACTATTGCTTTGTCTCTTCTTACAGATCGTT
>NW_015549605.1:7100579-7132193 GCF_001515605.1 Sinocyclocheilus anshuiensis
AAAACAGTCTTTGCATTGCCTTCCTTCTTATCCCAACGTTAGGATAGATTGGATGAACTTTATTTTTAATGAAGATCCGGACCGCGTCAGTAAGAACTCGGTCCTTTGTTCACTTCATTTTACCACAGATTCATTTATAAACAAGGCACAAGGTTTTCAGAAAGATTGAAACTAAAAGACGATGCTGTGCGACTATATTGGATCCGACAGTAATGTCGCAAACACAAGTGTGAGTAACTGTTTTTATTACGTGGTCACTATTGCTTTGTCTCTTCTTACAGTTCGTTTGATATGTATTGAGTTATTTATGCGTTCTTGACCTAAATCACAGCAGCGTCCCTCTGTGAGGAATGTTGCTGTCAAACATACACAACTCTGAGCCAATCACAGCAGTGGGCATTTACTTCCGAGTCTACAATCCTCCACGTCTATTCAAACAGAACGTTCTCATGAGGGGGGTTAAAAACAGGACAGAAAATAGCCTATTACTTCTAAATTATGTTTTTTGATGTTAAAATCTTGATAACATTATAAGTGGACCTCAGAGAACAGTACAAAATAAAAAACAAAGGCAGTTCATGACCCCTTTAATAAAAAAAGTAATAGTATCTCATTGTGTAAATGACACACACACACACCTGCAGCATTATCCGTGTGTTTCTCAGGCCGGAAGTCCAACATGGAGGAGGTTCAGGATGAGCTGATTCACAGACTGACTCTGGGCCGCAGCGCTCAGAAGAAGTTCCAGGCTCCGTCTCGCTCCTCCAGCAGCCTGCCGGCGGTCAACATCACGTACGACTCCATGCCGGACGAGGTCAAGGCCTGGCTGCAGCTCAAAGGCTTCAGCGAAGTGTGAGTGACTCTGTATCATGAGTGATTAAAGGAGTCATCGGATGCCCATTTTCCACAAGTTGATAAGATTCTTTAGGGTCTTAATGAAAAGTCTATAACATACTTCAATTTCTCAATGGTAGTGTGAAAAACTCAATTTTTACTTTGTTAAAATCAGCTCTGTTTTCAACACACCGTTTTAGTGCATGTTCCTTTAAATGCTAATGAGCTCTGCTGACCCCGCCCCCTCTTCCGTGCCGTTCTCATGAGACTGTTTACTTTAGCCTTTAACTTGCTAACTAGCACGTTATTAGGAAAGGCGATTTGCAAAGATTCATAAAAGAACCTTATACTCACTTCTTCTGGAGGTGAAGCTGGATCACAAATGATTTGCGCGAACATAGACGCATTTAGGTAGATAGGGAGCGCAGTTCCTTCAGAAACAAACGTAATCCACTGCGTCTTCAGCGGCTCAGATGTCGGGAGTAAATGGCGACTGCTATGTTCATTATTACATCCAACAACAGAACACTTCAATCGGTCAGGAGCCATTCTTTTCTGCTTGTTCAGCTGTGAAACAATGGCGGACTGATGACAGCTCGCTCAGGGCGGAGCTAAGGTGAAACGCTAGTGTCAATCAACAATCGTGGGAGGGGCCTGTCTGTGTGACGTAACACTGACAGGCATCTGAGATAGGCTTGATTTGAGAAAGGGGAAATGATTTAACGAGATTTAAAAAAACAAAAAACACTGGGTGGATTTTTATCATTATAGGGTGGTTGTGTGCCAACACACATTTCAGTTCAAACAACTTGTAAAAGTGCATGTCGCATCCGATGACCTCTTTAAGGCTGATGGGTTGAGCTGTTGTGGTTTGGTCTGCAGGACTATCAACAGTCTGGGTGTACTGACCGGTGCTCAGCTCTTCTCTCTGAACAAAGACGAGCTGAAGACCGTCTGTCCTGATGACGGCGCTCGAGTCTACAGCCAGATCACCGTCCAGAAAGCCGCTCTCGAGGTGAGTCGACGTCCTCTGCTTCTCCTCACAGATCCTTCCTTATTTCTCTCTTCATTCCTCTTTCAACTCTTCTGTCACAATCCATATGTCTCGGACCAGATCACATCACACTGACCGTGCGATTCTGGATCCATCCAGAAAGTGATAGCATAATAGTACTCCCTGAATCGAATCTCGAGTCTGGTTAGTTAATCTGCTGATAAGTTGCTCAACTCTGTAGTGCCGCTTTGGTTTTTCTGTGGTGTTTTTGCTGTCTGCAGGTTTTCTTCTGACCCTCTCATGATCTTCACATGTAATCCACGTTCCTCTGAAGGTACTTTAGTATCGTAGCGAGGCGGCTTTGCTCTGTTTAGTTAACACATCATTAACCAGTTCCTACTTAAAGGGATAGTTTACAAACCTGTATGAGTTTCTTTCTTAAACAATATATTTTAAAGAATGTTGGTATGCAAAGAGTTGATGGATACCGTAATGTGTTAGACGTCAAAAATGGTTTGATTCCCAACATCCTTCAAAATATCTTCTTTTGTGTTTAAAAATTCAGGTTTGAAACAACTTGAGTGTGAGTAAATGATGACAGAACTTGCATTTTTGGGTGAACTGTCCCTTTAAATTGGAATATGAAGTCCACACTTAGTTAGTACTCTGCTAAGTACTCTGTACTACTAATAATAGTGTCATTATGCAGTTAATTTTTTGTTCTCATCTGATAGCGTCAGTGCAGTTAAATCAATAATATTACTCAATATCAGTTGTCTTTTAAACCCTCTCAAAATTAAAAAAAAAGCACATAAGAAATGGCATTTATTTCGATTGATCTTATGATGCACAGCGACTGAAGTCTGACAGGTAAACATGACAATAACAGTCAATCTGCTGTTTTATTCCAGCTGTTACTCCTGCTCTTATCAGTAAATATTTAGTTTATGCATTATGTTTAATGGTTCAATACAAAAATATTTAGTAACTTGCCACAACTAGCTGGTGCAAATGACCCCTGATGATCCTGACACAGAACCGCTTGTTTCCTCCTCCAGCTCATATTATTATTTCTGTCATGACAACTCTCGGAGGGATTGGCATGGTAATGTACCTGACAGTGTTAATGTATTTGGTCTTGGCGGAATAGATCTGCTACGCTGCTGATGCGGCAGAGCTAGTACCGAGACTTGCTACTGCCAATACATCCACAACATGCTGCTGTGAGCATGTAAGAAATACTGCTGCTGCACATATAGCATACATGAAATAACCCCCATATAGCGTACATGAATCAACTCGTAGCAGATCTATACAGGTGGAGCTGGGGAAGCAAGCTGCGACTGCTACGGCAAGCACTAGTCATATATTTGAATGTTAAGCAGCGAGCTCATTGGCTACCGATACAGGAGAGAACCAATCAGCTGTGCTATGTGATAATGATGTCATTAGGTCAGATTGCGTTAGACCTATCGGACTGCGCCATCTAGAGTTTCATGCCGGAACTCTGTATTTCAACAGCACAATTTATTCTGTTTGCACATGACTGATGATCTGCATTTCATCGAATCTGTTTGAAATCAGAGCGAGTGCACATTGTAATAGATGCTCGTGTTGTTTAATGGCTTCTGTCTGCTGTCTCCAGTCATAGTTAGAGAATAGATGCTTTCCCAGAATCCCCTTTACACGTCCATCATTGTTAGTTTAGAGCATCTGATGAAGACCCTTCATACTCATTCACTCGTTTCTGCTCTTCCTCTCTCTGTCTCTCCATCATGCCGCAGGTGTTTTGAGGTATTGAGCTTCACGCAGCTTGTTTAAATGAGCATCTTGTGAGATGTAGGGCTGGGTTGATTTCTCGATTTTAATCGATTCTCATTTTGATGAACTGATATTGATTCTTAAATTCCAAGAACCGATCTATGCTGTTTTCTGTAACAAAACTTAATGAAACATTATTTCATTAACACATCCCATCCAGTAAATCACAATAAGCTTTGTCCTTAGTTACATTTGATAGGAAACAAAGTCTCAGCTTTCAATCGTTCATGAAATTCAAACAATAAATACTGTTTTGACACTTTTTAAAGTGGTGACAGACCGCTGTAGTGAATCGATCATCTCTTCCTCTTTACTAATAGTTACAGCAGCAAATAAACATGAATGAACATCAGAAGAAACAGAACAACTTACTGAAATTAATCATGTTTCATGTAATGTGTTTTAAATACAGAAAAGTGTCAATAAATCAGCTTTTGATCAATAATGTCACATTTACCTCCGAAATATATCCAATGACCATAAACTCGATAGTCAGCTAGAATGAATAGCATTTTGCTAAATATATGCACTTTATTATATATTCATTATATTTTCACTTAAGCTTTCCTTTAATATTAATTGATATTATTTAAAAAAAATCTATTTTCTATTCTAACTACTTGTTTTATTTAAAAAGAAAAAAAGAGCCTCTAATGCTAGTATTCTCTATTCTTTGTCTATTCTATCTGCTTATTTTCTTTTTATTTATTATAAATAATGACCCTCTAACACTAGCGTTCCCTATTCTTTTTCTATTCTATCTCTTTGTTTTCTTTTTATTTATTATAAAAAAACCTTGCTATGTGTACTAACCGAGACTTGTCACAGCACTTGTATATTATTGATCTTTTCTTAGTTTTGATTGCTTCTATTGTCCTCATTTGTAAGTCACTCTGGATAAAAGCATCTGCTAAATGACTAAAAGTAATATTTAATAAATCCATCATGAAATCAAGTTTTGACATCCACTATACAGTATAAATGTTCATATTTAGAAAAAAAGTGGAGTAGAAACATAATTATAGCAATAAAAATATACATTTTATTATATCATTTTTATTTTAAAATCTTTGTTTATAATATAGTTTTTACAGCATTAGTTGAGAAAGATTTTTTGTATGTTGTGTGCATGCATGTATACTTCTGTATGTATAATAGTTTTTTTTCCCCTTTCCCTTTCTTTCTTCTCTCATTTAAATACACACTTTATTATATACATTTCATAAATTATTACAATTATCTCATATAGTATTATTATAGATAATGCAGTTTCTTGTCAATCCTCCTGAGGGGTTTATGGGTGGGGGGAGGTTATGTAATGTTTATTTTTGGTCTGGATTCACCTAATTCAGTGGGTTAAACATGGGGATAAAAAATTATTTAAATAAAATAATTATTACATCTGTCTGTGTAATAATAAAACATGTGGAACAAAAAAAAATTAACACGTACTGTACCCGATTGCTTATATGTGACCCTGCAGCACAAAAGCAGTCTTAAGTCGCTGGGGTATATTTGTAGCAATAGCAGACCCTTATGACTGGTTTTGTGCTCCAGGGTCACATATATCCAAAGGAATCAATATTGATCGGAACTGAATTGAACTGCAAACTTGTGAATGGAAATCGAATCAAATTGTGAAATCTGTCTCAATCCCCAGCCCTAGTGAGCTGTTTCTGAGTGTCTCACTGCATTCTGTCTGTGTGTCTGTAGAGGAGCTCCGCCTCGGAGCTGCAGGAGGTCATGAGGCGGCGGCAGGAGAAGCTGGCGGCGAGCGATTCCGGCGTGGAGTCCTTCGACGAGGGGAGCAGCCACTGACCTCTCTCACCTCTGTCACCTCTGACCTTTTACAGGACGCCGTGGAGCGCGCTCAGTTTGCCGCCATAATGCGTCGTCGCCAAGAACTCTTGGACCCGTCTGATAACGGATCGGATGCGGACGAACATGCGTGACGAGACGCGAGAAGAAGTTTGCTTTTTGTAGAGATGTGAACGTTGCTGCAGCGTTCTCCGTAGGTTCCTGTGAGAACATCAGAGCAGTATGTAGTCTAGTGCCATCGAGTTCTGCCTTCATAATCCAACATCCTGGAAGCATTCATATATGTATATATATATATATGCAGTCACATTGTACTTTTACTGCTCGGACAGAAAACATCTGTAAATATTCCCACACGATTGACTGGATCTTGGACCAAATATCGATTACTATTGTTCCTCACAGACACTTCTGACTAATGGTGTCTTGAAGTTCAGCCAGATTATTTATCAGCCGCTTTGAATGTACGTGGAGACTACTCTCATTTTTACTAGCAAAATCATATTTCTGTACATGACTGTTTTGTACTGAATCGTACTGCCAAAAGAGAAGCTTTATGGAAATGAAATGTCCGTTTCTGTAGATCTGACATTTGTTGCGTTTCACAAGGACATGTGACGGGTTTTGGGCCAAAATCCTCTTCCTCCTCTCTCTGCAGATCTTATTCTAATGATGATATTGATGCCATCAAACCTTCTGAAATATAAATGACTTCTTGTAAGCATTGATTATTTTCTTCTCTGTCCCAGTAATGTGACCGATGTTTGGCCAAATCAATCTCTGGGTTCAAGGTTTCTGTTTAAACACAAATGTAAATATAAAGTGTGTAGAATAAACGGAATCATGTGACCTTTGTGTGGCATCCATGATAAAAAGATGAAGATCAACTCTCAGACCAGCATTTTCTACCTACAGCAAGATTTGAACCTGGATGCAGACCACTGAGCCACAGTCTTGAGAGCTTAGCTGTAAGAAGAAGAAAAATTCAATAAAGAGAGAGATTCAAAATAGCATTCTATGCATGAAGGATCGTCACTCAGGCCACTGAAGCGTCTTGGCTTATATACTTCTTTTTTGGAGGGAGTTTTATCTCAATAATTCAGAACCAATGAAAGTGCTTTATTTCCTTTTGTCAAATATGAGTGTAATATAAAATTGAGCTGGACTGCTATAGCATTCCTTAAGGCTGAATCAACTTTGCTTCATAACTGACAAATTTTGCAAGACTTGTGATTGATCTGAACTGAACCAACACTGAACTGCTTATTTTTCTCCTGTTTATCACTGTGTATTACGCTCTGTATTGCATATAGCGATAGGTGACTTAATATATTTGATAGTGTACATATTTTAGAGAGAAATTATACATTTAAAGGGGTCATGACATAAATCAAATTTGCCTCGATCTTTTGGCATATAAGAGGTCCAGTGTTGCCAACTAATTTTCAGGGGAAGTTGCTAAAGGAAGGTCGAAGGTCTTTGTAAAACATCCTGCAAGTTTCATAGATTAAAACGTCCTCATTATAAACAAAGCATTTATTTATTCAAGCTCCGTTTGGATCAGAGGTGCCAGAGGACGTAACCCGGGTAAAAATATTTGCATAAACACCGCCTCTTAACGAATAGTAGTCTTCTCACCATAGGCCCCGCCCACTGGCGTTCAGCCGCTAACGGCTAAATGCAGATTGCGCTGGATACAGTAAACAGATGTGCTTCACTTTCTGTCTGTCGTCAGTACTAAGGTTTAAACAGCTCGTTCACGTCTTTGTACAGATATCAGAAGGATCCCAGCGTAAGGAATAAGTGGATAGTTTATTTTTAATGGCATCCCGGATCGTGTCTGAGGATTGATCGGAGCATTTTGTTTTGTAAACGAGGCACAGTGTCATGTAGAGTCGTAAAGAAACGTGTTGAAAGATGAAGCGGAACTAGATCTGACTGCAGCTGCATCACAAACCGCAAGTAACAATGATTCCATAATGCTTTGTCTGGAAATGACCGTTTTTATTTTCATGTTGTCGAAACGCATGCAATAGCGAGGGGGCTAGTGTTTCCTATGCAGTGACGTTAGCCAATCATAACAGTGGCCGATTACTGACCAGCCTTAAAGGACACGCCCCTTAAAACAGCATGTTTTAGAGGGTCAGAATGAGGTTTTTCCACATTAATAACTTTAACATTATCAGTAAACCTCAAGGAACATATTCAAACTCTAAAAAAAATCCATGTTACTGAGGAAAACTGACAAGCCTTAAAGGACACGCCCCTTAAAACAGCATGTTTTAGAGAGGGTCAGAATGAGGTTTTTCCACATTAATAACTTTAACATTATCAGTAAACCTCAAGGAACATATTCAAACTCTAAAAAAAATCCATGTTACTGAGGAAAACTTTGGATGGATTGTGATTTGTCTGAAGTAAGTTATTACATTTGGATGAAAGATGTTTTCATACGTGACCCTGGAGCACAAAAGCAGTGTTAAGTCGCTGGGGTATATTTGTAGCAATAGCGAAAAATACATAGTATGGGTCAAAATGATAACAAACCATACATCAATGGAAAGCTTATTTTAAAAAAGTGACTGGTTTTGTGCTCCAGGGTCAGATTTGTGCACTGAATGAATCGTTCAGGATATGAGCAGGAATGAGTCAGGAGTCCGTTTGGATTTCATGTTGACTTTAATACTGCAGCATTCAGAACTACAGAAGGAGATCCTGAAGAATAACACAGAGACACATGAAGCGTCGGCGAACGTTTTAGATGGACTCCTATAATAATATCATCTCATGCACACATGCAGGAACCAAATAAAGCAGAGTTTAAAGGCACCAAGCGTCCATTCTGAGGTATCAGAGCATCTGATTCATTCACACTGAAGCTGGTTCGGTTTCACCTCATACTGAGTTTTCAGTCCAGTGTCAGAATGACTGTAGAAATCTAAACAGGAGAGATTTCTGTAGAGGTCAAAGGCCGTATTTCTTCTGTAAGCCTTGAACGGAAGCGTCTCCCAGACCTGCGCTGTGAATCCAGTCAAACAGCTCCTGTAAGACTGACAGAAAGAACAGAGTTTGTGTTTATTCGCCGCTGTGCGCGCAGTGTTCAGTGCTTGTGTGTGTTCGTACGTTTCTTCTCGGCGGACGACATGAACATGACGGTCATGTCAAACCTCCTCACGCTCGCCAGGCTCCTCAGGACGGCCAGCAGAAGAGACGCATCTTCATGTCTGAAATCACAGACCAGACACGGGAAACAGGAAATGACATCATCATGTTGAACTCTCCTTGTCTGCAGTAAAGGCACACCAGCGATGAGAACTATAACCATAACTCACTTTGAGTCATTTTCTTTCCAGCTGATGAACGATAAAAACATTGAGAGCCAATCAGAATCTAAGCACTTAAAGTGGCAGAAGGCAAAACTGCAGCACGCTTATAATAAACAGAATGAAATCGTTATAGCTAACATTGTAGTTATTATAGATGTTGTTTCTGTTATAGTTGCAGTTATAAATATTGTTACAGTTACCACTGTTATAGTTACATTACCGTTATTGTTATTTTCATCATTATAGTTACTATTACAGTTATCATTATAGTTGCAGTTATTGTTACAATTCAGTGTTATTTTACTGTTATTTATAAACTCTTATAGTATTCTTTAATATTTAGAATTAGCTTTCATTTTTAGATTATCAGTGTTCATTTTAATTTTAGTTCATGTTTTGGTAATTTTGTTATGGCCTTTGTCATCGTTATTCATTTTTTTTATTTGCTGTAGTTTATTTCCGTTTTAGTAATTTTAGTACTTCAACTAAAACCTACTTCAGTTATTTCTCATTTTTGTTTATATTTTTCATCTAGTATTTCTATTTTACTTTATTTCACTTACAAACATTCTATCAGTGTTATTGTTAACTAAAACTAAAATGATTTTTAAAAATAATTTTAGTTTTAGTTAACAATAAAACTGTTATAGTTAACATTATAGTTAGTTATCGTTACCGTTAGAGTTGAGTGTTATTTAATATTATTGGTATACTATTATAGTATTTATTGCTATTTAGAATTAGCTTTCATTTTTAGATTTTCAGTTTTCACTAGTAATAATTTTAAGTGTTGTTATGGCCTTTTGTCATTTTCATTACTTTTTTATATATTTTTTTTTATTTAGCTGTAATTAATTTTTTTGTTCCATTTTAGTTTTAGTAATTTTGGTACTTCAACTTGTATTTCAGTTAGTTGCAAAGTATCTTTTCTAATTTTCATTTATGTTTTTCATTAAATATTTATATTTTATTTCACTTACTGAAAATTATTTTTTCAAATGCTTTAGTTAAGAATAACACTGCTTTAGTTATTATTAGTTATGGTTATAGTAACTTTCGTTAAAGTTATCGTTCTTGGTTCATCATCATCAACAGTTTACATGTACATCATCATCATCCTCATCCTCATCATCACGGAGCACTCACTGAAAGGAGCTGTGGAAGGTCTTGAGGATGTGGTTGAGAACATCAGGCTCCAGAGAGTTCTGGAAGATCTTCAGATAAGCGTCTGGACTGATTTGCTGCAATGTTAAACGTTGAGATGAGAAGCACAGATAGAGGATAGTAGGGCTGGGTAAAAAATATTGATATCTCAATATTAATTGATTCTCATTTTTATGAAACGATATCAATTCTTAAATCTCAAGAATCAATTAGTCTAGTCTGTTTTCAGTTAATGGACGGAACGTTGAAGGGCACTTCCCATCCAATATATCTTAATAAGCTTCGTATGTTTTGTTACTTTTGATATGAAACAAAAAGTCTCAGATTTCAAATTCTGTCCACTGTATTGCAGTATTCAAACAATAAATGCAGTTTTTCAGATGCGGCAGCGCGTAGCGCATGTGAACTGATCATCTCCTCCACTTTATTACTAGTTATAGCACAAAATAAACATGACTAAACATCCGAAGGCAAGTTACATATTCTGTGACCATAAACTCGTTAGTCAGCTAGAAAAATAAACTGTAGAGAGGGGAATTTTGCTGAATATATGCACCAACATATTCATTATAAATATTACTGTTCTTCAATGTTTAATTTATGTTTGAATAAATCCATATGTTTATATTTAAAAAAAACGAATTGAAGTAGAAATATTATTATGTAATTGTAACTTTATTATTTTAAAAACTTCACTGTGTATTTTTAACAAATCAGTCAATTTTAACCTTCAATATTATAATAATGTAGTACAGTATATTTTACAGCATAAGTTGAGAGATTTTTTTTAATTGAGAATATTTGGCATGTACTGTACCTGATATATATCCAAAATAATCAATATCAAATCGAATTGGTAATCGAATCGCAAGCTTGTGAATGAGAATCAAATCGAATCATGAAATGTGTCAAAACCCAGCCCTAGAGGATAAGAGTGGAGCCTGTGAGCGGCACGGACGCTACCTTCAGATATCTGTAAGTGGCTTGTGGGTGACGGCTGATCTTCCTGAGGTCGGCCTCCAGCTGGAAACTGCTGCTGGGTGGAGGAGGAATCGATTCAGCATCTGCAGATGAATCTTCAGGGGCCCTGAAACACAAGACACTGACAGACTCACTCCAGCAGCAGGAGAGCGTGACGATCGGATCACGTCATCTGCTCACCTGGATACAGGAGCGTCTGAGATCTCCTCTATCTTCTGGATCTTGGGATGCGGTGAAGACGTGGACGGTGAGATCTCTGCACCCACCTCCTGGATGTCAAGCCTCCTCAAGGGTTTCTGAGACGACACAAACACACATGACGTGTTGACATCTGAAATGACCTTCATATTTAGACTGCTCTCTCGTTCTGGACTCACGGTGGATCTGAGGTGTTCAGGTTTGTGGATGGGCTGGATGCTTCTCCTCTGTTTGTTCTCCTCTGGAGCCAGAAGACCGCTGCTCCTCATCTCCTGATGAACACATGCACAGGTGAACAGGTCGGACTAGAGCTGTGTGATTCATCTAAACCAATAACAGTAAATGAACAACATGAACTCTATCTGTTTCAGTCACTAATTATAACGTGCAACAAAATAGTAGTATATTTTTTATTTAATGCCATGTCATTATTCTTTTTATTTGATTTTAGTTTTGCAACGAAAGAGAAGGCTCCCTGTGAGTTTCAACCAAAATAAAACCTTGATTTCTAAAATATCTAAAATATTAGCATAATTTTACTGTTGTAATGTAAATAACATTTCTTTTTTTTAAATACTAGATTTTTTTTTATTTGTGCACAATACTGGAATAAAATAACATTTTAAATGACTAATTATTATTAGATATTATTTTTATTTAATATTATTATTATTATATAGCCATAGTGAAACATATAATCACAAATCTTTGGCCAAGTTGTGCAGCCCTATCAAGCACAGCAATTTTTTTTTCTCAATCATAATTTTTAATCAGAAAAGCTGCAATTAGATGCACTCAAGGTCACACGTACCGCTGAGAGTTTCTCGATCTCACTCAAGGCCTGTTTGTTTCCCGGCTCCAGCTTCAGAACCTGCTCAAAGTCTGCAGACAAACACAAACGCATGTGAGCTCCTCAGAAACGAGGGTGAGGCTGTGAAAGCGACTGAAGCGATGGATGGCGGACCTTCTTTGGCCTCTCTGATCCTGCCTCGAGCGGCTCTGGCCGTGGCTCGTCTGGCGAAGGCTTTGGCGTACGAGGCGTCGAGAGCGAGAGCCGTGCTGCAGTCCTGCTCCGCCTCGCTGAACCTGCACAAACACACACACCGCTCGCTCACACACTAGACCAGTGCTGGGGAAAGCTACTTTTAAAACTAATGCATTACAATATTGCGTTACTTACTAAAAATGTAACTCATTGCATTACTTAAGTACTTCTTTTTTTTGGAAAGTAATGCGTTGCGTTACTTTTTCTCATCAGGGCAGGGCTTGCTTGTTTGTTTTTAATATAAAAAGTTCTATTTTTGGCAAATGTGAAAGCCCTTTCACACCAAAAGTGAAATGAATAAGCCTCAGGCTTAAGGTAATGTAAATATGTGACCCTGGAGCACAAAAGCAGGGTTAAGTCGCTGGGGGATATTTGTAGCAATAGCCAACAATACACTGTATGGGTCAAAATTATACATTTTTCTTTTATGCCAAAAATCATTAGGATATTAAGTAAAGATCATGTTCCATGAAGATATTTAGTAAATTTCCTATTGTAAATATATTAAAATTAAATTTTGATTAGTAATATGCATTGCTAAGAACTTCATTTGGACAACTTTAAAGACGATTTTCTCAATATTTGTATTTTTTTGCACCCTCAGATTCCAGATTTTCAAATATTGTCCTCTCCTAACAAACCATACATCAATGGAAAGCTTATTCATTCAGCTTTCAGATGATGTATAAATCTCAATTTCAAAAAATTGACCCTTATGACTGGTTTTGTGCTCCAGGGTCACGTATGTCTGTACAGTAGAGGGTTGTGCGTTCTGGATTGCATGAAGAAAAGGACGCAGGAGAAGAAAGTTCAAAACTCTTCAGTAATTAAAACACAAATATAATGTTTATCTAAACATTAGTATGGTTGCATTAGATCATCGAAGGTCAGCAGCAAAGACATTGGTTAATAAAATGTTATTTAACATTTAGAATTATTGCAGCATCACATTTTGAGTTTCTATTCATTTTGAGTTATACTGAATCACTCCTGATTTCTGTCACCATGGCAACAGCAGAGCTGTCACTCAACACATGGAAACAAAGTAACTGCTGTTACTTATTTAAATAAGTACCTCAGATATTTCCTTCTAAATTAAAAAGTAATGCGTTACTTTACTAGTGACTTGAAAAAGTCATCTGATTATGTAACTGGCGTCTCCCCCAGCACTGCACTAGACAGTGAGCACACTTCTGAGGGATGTCACCTGTGGAGTTTGAGGTAGGCCATGGCTCTGTTAGCAGGCAGCAGTGCGTTCGTCCCATCCGCCTCCATTCCTCTGGAGTAACACTCCACCGCTGCCTCATACTTGCCTTCTTTAAAGTAAGCATTTCCCTGAAACGTACAGAAGCAGTGTTCAGATCGACTTATTCACATGATGGAGAAGAAGAAGAGACGCTTCTCACTCTGTCCTTCTGCACGACTGCTTCCTGTTTCCTCTGCTGTTCCTGCAGCTGCTGTAACGGCTCTGCATCGCTCTCGCTCTTCTCCTCCGTCCGTCCGCTTGATCCCAGCACCTGGAACCAAGCATCGGTCACTGACGGATCTCACAGCACACGCATCTGTCAAAGTGGATCACTGACACACCTGCTGCAGCTTCTGGATCTCACTCTGGGCCTCCGAGCTTCCAGGATCCAGTTTGAGAACCATCTCATAATCTGGACGAATGAACAGAGACGAGACGTGAACTGGATAAAGATTCGATTCTGGACTGGATTTTTATTTCTTGTGCATCTGTTGAAATGCGTGATCATTTTATTTTGTCCTTTTTGATTTGAAAAGTATATAAAGGAAATTTACACTACTAGTCAATTTGGAATAATTGAGATTTGTAATGTTTTTATGCTGCATTTATTTGAAAACTGCTGCTTAATATTTTTGTGTAAACCTTTTAGGATTGTGTAACAAAAAAGATAGGATGACAAAATAATGAAAATAACATAAATATAATAAGTTAAAATAAAATAATTAGAATAACCTAAAATAAGACTGGAGTATTATCTGCTGAAAATGTAACTTTGATTACAGCAATAAATTTCATTTTACTGTATATAGTCATGTAGAACAGTTATTTTATATTGTAATAATATTTCACAATTTTGCTGTCTTTACTGTGTTTTTGATTACAAAATAAAATAAAATTATTACAATTAAATAGAATTACACATAAATAAATTAGAATGCATTTAATTAAAACAAGACAAGTAATGATGCTGAAAATTCAGATTTGATCACAGCAATAAATTACATTTTACAATATATTTACATAGAAAATATGTACCGTTTTTACTGTATTTTTGATCAAGTTAGGGTTGTTGAGCCTTGTTGAGCAGAGGACACTTCTTTCAAAACGTTTAATTATTCCAAACTTTTAACTGTTGTTGTATATAGCGAAGTTCATAAATGAAGGTAATTAAAAAGGCTTTAAAATGTAAAGTGTGAAATGTGCTATATAAATAATAATGAATCATTTAGAATGATTTGTGAACCAGTTCAACTGAATCATTGAAAAGATCCAATTCGTTCACAAATTCAGGCACTTTTTTGCTGATGGATTATTTCAGATCGGAGCAGAACTAGATAAATATTCAATCACAAGAGTAACTTCGTTCACTTCCATGATTTCCTGATAAAGCGTCAGACCTTCGAGAGCGTCCTGGTGTTTGTTGAGTGCCGCACGTGCCGCCGCTCTCCTGATGTACGCTTTGACGTATTTCCCGTCCAGAGCGATGGCCAAATTACAGTCGGACTCCGCCACGGCGAACCTGCGGCACACAAACACTCTCATCAGGACCGATCCACCAGAACACACCTGTATGAAGACGGGAGATGCAGCTGTACTTGTTCAGTCTGAAGAAGCAGGCCGCTCTATTGGTGGGTAGGACAGGGCTGTACGGATCGGCGTCCATTCCTCTGGTGTAACACTCGATGGCGCTGTCGTACCGGCCGTCCCTGAAGCACTCATTCCCCTGAAACATTAAAGGAGTCCTATTATGCTTTTTCACTTTCTCAACTTTAGTTAGTCTGTAATGTTGCTGTTTGAGCATAAAAAAAGATCTGCAAAGTTACAAAGCTCAAAGTCCAATGGCCCAGCTAACCAATCACAGCACACACTGGCCCAGCTAACCAATCACAGCACACACTGGCCCAGCTAACCAATCACAGCACACACTGGCCCAGCTAACCAATCACAGCACACACTGGCCCAGCTAACCAAGAGAAAAACAGTCTCAAGTCGCTGGGGTATATTTGTAGCAATAGCCAATAATACATTGTATGGGTCAAAATTATCCATTTTTCTTTTATGCCAAAAATCATTAGGATATTAAGTAAAGATCATGTTCCATGAAGATATTTTGTAAATTTCCTACCGTAAATATATCAAAACTTAATTTTTGATTAGTAATATGCATTGCTAAGAACTTCATTTGGACAACTTTAAAGATGATTTTCTCAATATTTAGATTTTTTTGCACCCTCAGATTCCAGATTTTCAAATATTGTCCTATCCTAACAAACCATATATCAATGGAAAGCTTATTTATTCAGCTTCTTTCAGATGATGCATAAATCTCAATTTCAAAAAATTGACACTTATGACTGGTTTTGTGCTCCAGGGTCACATTTGAGTCTCATCTTATTTCACTGACAATATTAGATACAATTAGTGTTTAATGAAGTCAGTGTCATCTTGTCAACATTTTTCGTCATTAACTAAATGAACACCTTCTCTTTCTCAGTCAGCGCCAGATCTCTGTCCACCTGAAGCCCTTCAGAGTCCGACTCGTTGGAGTGGACCGTGCTCTCCTCCGCGTCCATGGCCTCCAGAGACTTATCCTGCAAACAAACAGCGTTCATCTGTGAAATCATCACATCTTTATGCACATCAGAGCACGTGAATCAGATCGCAGAATCATATTACCACATCAAATTTGTCCCAGGCCTGATAATCGTAGGATTTTATGCGCTGCGTCTCCTTTTGCTCCTTCAGGCTGTTAGTCTGGCGCTTCACGCTCGTCTTTGTCTTCTTATAATCGTTGTTCCTCACCGGCGGGAGAGTCTTCTGGAATAAAACACAGTTTAGCAAACAAACACCTGAATGTAAGGAGCTCAGAATCTCGGAGTTTTACCGGCGGTTCGCTGATGTTTCCGGCGCGAAGCTGCTGGTCTTTCTTCTTGATTTCTTCCTCCCAGTTGTTCAGCTCCTTCATGAAGTTCTGCAGATCTTCTGCGTTCTGTCGCATCTGTGTCTGCAGCTCCACCGCTTTATTTCCCGACATCACTGCGCTCTTCTAGACCACATCAGACTCCCTGCAGCAAACACAACTGTTTAAAACTACTACAATTTAAAAAATCATGCACCGCTCCATAACATGTAGTGGGGGAAAAAACATCCTAAATATACATGTAACTTAAGTGTTTATTTATTACATTTGATCTATTTGCATCTGTCGATTTTTAAACTACAACACATATATTTCAAAGTTTTTATCTCCACTTCAGCAGCACTTACGGCTTTATTTTCTGTCTATATTCTGAAGGGTTTCACTGTGAGGGTTGTTCATGTATCATTTACACTGATTTATACAACATTTTATTCCTAAAACATGATAAAAATGCATATCTTTATGTTTCTATCTCCATTTCAGCAGCACTTACACCAAAACGTACAGTTTTAGTTTACATTTTAGTTTGTTTACATATCATTTTCCTGATTTTATACAACATTTTATTCCTAAAGCATGATAAAAATGCATATCTTTAAGTTTCTATCTCCATTTCAGCAGCACTTACAACAAAACTTACAGTTTTAGTTTGTTTACATATCATTTTCCTGATTTTATACAACATTTTATCTGTTAAAACATGGTGAAAATGTATTGGTGTTCTGTCTGTTGACAGTATTTTCTGATAAAAAGAGAAATCCAAAATCTTTCTGGAAAACCCTTTAATATGCAGACAAAATCAAACAAGAATTTATATATATATATATAAATGCAAACCAGTGCATTTTATATATTTTAAAATGAGATATACCATTTCAGAAAACGTGTAGTATAAGATGTAATGTCTCAATGTACTGTGATTAATTAACTAGGAAACTATGGTGATATCTATTTAAAAAAAAGTTTTACCATAGTTAGCACCGGGTTACCATAGAAAACTACTGTCATCAAAATAATAATAGTCATTTAATTATTTGTGTTTAATATCTATACTACTTTTAACAAAATTAAATTAAATTAAACACAATGATTACTTATTATGACCATTATCGCTAATTATGATTTTACAGTGGAAACAATGATAGTAAATACAGTCCGTTGGCGGAAGCTACGGTTACCATGGTAACTCTTCAAAAGTTAAACTAACAACAATGCGACCCTGAAAAAGCCCGCGAACTACAGATTAATCAGCGAATCCGCAAAAGAAATACGACTCGAAATGAAATCTCGTCAGTCTATAATTCTAGAATATTCGCTGTATCTGCGACAGAAACAACATCACGTGATAGCAGGTTTATCACGAGCTGTGTGGAGTTAAATACAGAGCTAAACGACTCATCTACAGACTTGTAATTTACTTGATCTCAAATATTTTAGTAAAAACATGGATTATATTTTTTGCAAAAACATGTGCTAGCACACATGCGGGATACTTAATTTAAGATGATAAAGTCATCTTAAACGCATGTTTATAGAAACTCTAATGATCGATTTTAACAGCAGTGAAGAGCAGAATCAGAAGTCATACCTGTAGAGCTCTGGATCAGCAGTTTGCGTTCAGCGCCATGACAGCACAAACACATCTGCGCGCATGCGCGAACTACGTCACGCCCTACGCGATCACGTAATGGCGCCGAAAAAAGCGAAAAGTCTAGAAATAAGTATTTTCTTCATTACCCTTTTTTTTGGTGTTTATAATGCTCGTCTTTTGTCAGAATATGAAATATATATATATTTGTAAAGAACATAGTCTCTTGCTTGTGTCGTTTAGTCGGGGACTTATATTTTGAAAACAAAACAGCCTTGACGAGATATTATTTTAAGCAAAATTATCTTATTTCTAAAATCAAAACAATATAAAAATAAGTAGATTCGGTAAAATCGCAACCATTTTAATAACTGAACTACTTTAATCCCTCTGTCACCCTTCGCCTGCTTCCAGTCACGTGACTCACGGACGCCGGTGTGACCTCTGCGTGACCTCTGCCTACACGAGTAGCTCGGAGCTATGGCTCAAAACAGGGCAAAAGAAGATGAGTTTATTAATAAAGAGCCGCTGCAGGAGAACAGAGAGGCCGGAGAGCAGACAGCGGCGGCGGAGAGTAAGCAGAAGGAGCCAGACTTCGGCTACAGCTTATATCCCGAGCGCGGCAGCAGCAAGTTCAAGCAGGGCTCGATCGGAGAGAGTCTCTTCACCTTTAAACACAAGTGTCTCATCATGCTGCAGGTCGCCACGGACACTAGTAAGGGGACAGCAGCTGTGTTTCCATTATTACAATATTAAAATAAGAGTTTCTAGAGTTTATCTTACAGAAGTATGCAATAATGTTTTTGTAGATACCTGTACACACATACACACACACACACACACACGTGCATGTTTACCTTGCTGTCTAAATGAGGACATAGCATAGACTTCTAGTGTTTTAAATAAACAATTATTTAATTTATATAAATAATATAGCTCACGCATCACGGTTTCCACAAAATTATTAAGCACCACAACTGTTTTCAACATTGATAATAATAATAAATGTTTCCTGAGCAGCAAATCATCATATTAGAATGATGATGAGGAGTGATGATGCTGAAAATCACAGGAATCAATTCAAAATATTTTATTATAGAAAACAGTTGCTTTAAATGTAATATTTCACAATCTTACTGCATTTTTTGGTCAAATAAATGCATAGATCATCTCTGCATTACTATGGAAGCTTGTTTTCATCACGAAATACAAGGAAAAAATAAGAGCGATTGCGAATTTTTATCTCACAATTCTGACTTTTTTTAATCTAAAAAAAACTTTTTTTACAATTCCGACTTTTTCTCTTTTTTTCGGAATTCAGGGTTGTTATTCTCTCTCTCTGCCACAAAATAAATAAAAAAAAAAGAAAAAGAAAAGAAAAAAAAAAAATTTTCTTTAGTTTTATTATTATATAATAATAATAATAATAATATTATTATTATTATTTAATCTCACAATTTTGACTTTTTTTTTCGCATGCTCTCACCAAATACATTTTTTTTTAAAAAAGGTGATTATGATTTTTTATTTTTTATTTTGGGTAATCTCACAATTTTGATTTTGTCTTGCAATTCTGACTTTTTAAATAAGAATTCTGAGTTTACATTTCACATGTTTGTTTTTATTTGTCTCTGCCGCAGAATATGTATACATATGGAATTCTGCGTTCATGTCTCACAATTATTATTATTATTTATTTATTTATTAATATTTTTTGGTGTGTCTTCCACCAAATAAAAAAAATAAAATAGTAATTGCATTTTTTTTAAATCTCACAATTCTGACTTTTTCTCAGAATTCGAAGTTTACATCTTGCAATTCTTTTTTTGGCCTCTGCCACTGAATTAAAAATAAAAAAGGTAATTCCAATTATATTATTAGTATGATTATTATTATTATTATTTTTAATCTCACAATTTAGACATTTTTTTCTAAGAATTTTGAGTTTACATCTGGCAATGCAGTTTTTTTTTCTACAACAGAATAAAAAATAAAAAAGGCATTTGCAACTTTTTATTTCATAATTCTCATAATTCTAAGAAAAAAGTCACAATTATGAGATAAGTTGCAGTTACCTTTATTTTTTGTTTCATGGTTACAGTAAAGTATGCAGTGGCTACAGACAGTTTTAACACATGAATTGAAGCGGTGTGTGTCTCATTCAGGTCCTTATGCTAAGCTCCTGCTGGGTGCCATGAAGAGCTCCGGCTGGTAAGAGCGACGTTCACATGAACTCTTCCTCCAGCGCTGCGTGTCGCTGACGTGTTGTTATTTGATTTCCTCTCAGTGCAGTTCATAAAGACAGACACTTCTCCTGTGAGGACTGCGATGGGACGGTCAGCGGCGGCTTTGATGCTGCCACCTCTCAGGTGAGGCCCAGAAAAACATAAGCGCTGCTTATGAACAGCAATGATACAGTGTTTCCTTGGTTACCGCTGTAAACAAAGCAGAGCTGCTTTATGATCTTTAACATGCATTATACAGAGGCAAGAGGAAAAAAAAATTCCATCTAAACTTTTCTAAAGACAGTAAGTTCCCCTCAGACATACATTCATATAAACTCCTACACCTAAATGAATCGCGATTTGTTTAGCATCTCAACCGATTTGAATCGTCACGTATTTGAATCGATTTTCAACCGGCTCGCAGTTAATCGTTACATCCCTAATGATGATGTTCGTCTGAACTGAGTCTGTGTGGTTTTTCCCGCTGCAGATCGTCTTATGCCAGAACAACATCCATCAGCAGGCTCACATGAACCGTGTGGTGACCCACGAGCTCATCCACGCCTTCGATCACTGCAGGGCCAGAGTCGACTGGTTTAGCAGCTTCAGACACCTGGCCTGTTCAGAGGTGAGCAACACAACACTGTGTTTAGCTGTTGCTGTGCATTTCAAAATAAAAAAAATAAAATAGCACAAATAATTGGTTTTAGAAACCACATCTAAAATATAAAATACTGAAACCAAAATAAATGCTTTTAAAAACCTTGTATAAAATTAAAAAATAGAATCCAAAATAGAATGTTAAAAAACAAACATAGAACATTCTAGATTCCACATCTAAAATTAAAAATAATATAATAATACAAATAATATTATAATATTTTTAGCAAACAAACACCCAAATTTGAAGAAAATTTAAATAAAATTAAAATAATATAATAAATATAAAAAAAACATATAAAATTAAAAAATAGAATCCAAAATAAAATGTTAAAAAACATCTAAAAAACATTGTAACTATAATAAAACATTCTAGATTCCACATCTAAAATTAAAAATAATATAATAAATAATACAAATAATATTATAATATTTTTAGCAAACAAACACCCAAATTTGAAGAAAATTTAAATAAAATTAAAATAATATAATAAATATAAAAAAAACATATAAAATTAAAAAATAGAATCCAAAATAAAATGTTAAAAAACATCTAAAAAACATTGTAACTATAATAAAACATTCTAGATTCCACATCTAAAATTAAAAATAATATAATAAAAATTAAAAACCACATCTAAAATTAAAAAAGAGCAATTTTAGAAATTGCATCTAAAATTAAAAAATATCATTCAAAATAAAATGCTTCACATATAAAATAAAAAATAGCATCCAAAATGTTTTAGAAACCACATCTAAAAAAAAAAAATTGTAACCAAAAAAAATGTTTTTTTACCTGCATCTGAAATTAAAGAGGTATAACTAAAATAAAAACCATTTTAAAAACCACATCTAATATTTAAAAATAGTTTAACTAAAATAAAACTATTTAGAGGCATTTTAAAAATGTCAACCTGGTGCATTTTCTTTAAGTAAAATCGTAAACATCATGTTTCTACAAAAAAAAAACACACACACCAAACTGCAACTTTGGTCCGACATTTTATTTAGGTGTTAAAATAATGTATAGCGTGAGACGTTTTACAGCACTCTGAAATGTTTGTGCTTGTTTTGTTCCCTTCAGATCCGAGCTGCTAATCTGAGCGGAGACTGTTCGTTCGTTAATGAGATTTCCAGATTTAACTTTGGCCTGAAAGAGCACCATCAGGTTTGTGTATTTGGCTGCGTGTTGTGGATGGTTTCTGGATGTGTGTTCATGTGTGTTTATGTTTTAGGCGTGTGTTCGCGGCCGAGCGCTGCGCTCCATCCTCGCCGTTCGCAAGGTGAGCCGGGAGGAGGCGGAGCTAGTGGTTGACGAGGTGTTTGACAGCTGTTTCCATGACCACGCCCCTTTTGGCCGCATCCCACACAGCAAGAAAGACGCCAAGTTCGCTTACAGAGATTACGAGAACCGAGACCGATACTACGCCAACCTCTGACGCAAGAGAGAAATATACTACACTGTGCTGTTCATTCATGTTCAGGAAGAATTAGAAAACGGCATACTTGCCTTTTTCATCACTAAACGTTTGACAACACCATTAATGTTTTCTTTATCTGAGCATCAGTTTGAAACGGATGAGATTGTTTATTGATGGATTAACGATCAAATCCGTCTTTGTATATGATTGTACAGGTTTTTATGAGTTATTCTTGCGAACATTCAGTGTTCATGGAGCCTCGGGTTTCTGCACAAAACTGAAAACCTTTCCATTTAAATAACAGGATTAAATAAATGTTATTTTACACCAGTGTTTTTCCTCAGTTGCGTCGTTGATCCACACGGTGGCGCTGATGCTGTTTATGAACTCAAATTTCAATTGAATTATATAGGAATTAATTCAGCTATTTTTATTTATTATTTTATATTATACAAATACATACATTATACATTAATAGTTAAAAAAAATTTTTTTTTTAAGTTTGCTATTTTTTAGTGCTGTCAAACGATTAATCGTGATTAATCACATCCAAAATAAAAGTTTTTGTTTACATAATATATGTGAGCTCTTTTATTATGACAGATGTGAATACATTTTAAAGTAATTGTCTGTAGATCACAGATGTGTGTGTTATTTGAATTGTGGTGTTTTCACATTAAGCTACTCCTCAAAACTGTGGAAATGTACATTTTGCAGATCAGTGACCTGTTTTTATTATTATTATTATTCATTGAGACCTGATCGTTTCACCGCATCCATTTGTACGTCTGTCTGAGACTTGTCTTCTTCCAGGAAGATGTTGTGAGTGAAACATGAGCTGTGTTTGAGTTTCTGCTCTCTGTCTGGAGGAGATTTCTGCTTCAGCTGCTGGAGGTCAGGAGGAGGTGGCAGGAGAACCGCTGACCCTCGTTGACCTCTGACCTCTTTGTGGACTCAGTGAAACGCACAGATAGCCTTCCAGCTCTCGGACTCGTCTGATTCTAGCAGCTCGGACCTGTTCTCTGGGGAAATGCGTTGACGGGCCGGTTGTTTAATCAAATGCTTCCATTAGAGAACGATCAGTGCTGTTTGTATGTATAAAGTGTGCACAATAAAAAGATAAATGTGATGTTTGTGTGCCGTTCATGATTTCCAGAGATGGTCTGATCGCAGGTCTCCTCCAAACATTCTGTTAGTTCTAATCAGTTTAATGTTCTCAAGTAAGGTTTGTGTGCGTCTGACTGTTTGAGATTTCTCTCTGGATAAGCTGTGGCTGATCTGTAGTTTAAAGTTAAAACAGTCCAGTTTATTTGTTCTTAACAGAAGCGCATGTCTTCAAATAAATGACATTTGATCAGTAAAGTTTGTATCTGAACGGCTGTAATGTGACGCAGTTGTATTGTTAATCGTTGAGCTGTCTGTGATTCCGGCACGGATCAATGAGTCTGGAGCTGATGTTCATTTCTGTGAGAAACATCTCCTTTCTATTCCTCCAGACGCCTCCTCCGTGTGCAGGGGTCAGTCTGTGGAGCCGGAAGAGTCCTGGATCAGATCCTGCTGCAGTGTTTAGCAGCTCAGATCTGCTGCTGTGGGTGCGCTGGCCAATCATAATAATATATATATATTAAAAACAAAAGAATTGTCGACTTAGCCTGTGTCTGGAGTATTTTAGAAGTCGAACAAAAAGCGTTTGCCTCCTGCTTCATAAGCGCTGCTGGATATTGTCTGGGAAGCCCCAGGGGGAGCATCTGGATCTTCACTCCCCCTTCATGTCTCTGCTTCTCTCGTCTCTGGTCCTGCTCTGATCCGCTGTGCAGCTTGTCACAGATCACGACCGGACGACCGTCACGCAACCGTGCTTCCGAGACCAGGCTGGGGTTCGAACCCAAGCTCCCTCAGTTCAGTGAGGATTACTCAGACCACTGAGCCACTGGCACTTCCACATGTCTTACACTTTTTTTTTTGTCTTTTTATTTTTATTTAAAGACTAGTGAAACTAAACTTTTGTCACACTCAATACAGGTTTCAAACCTGGAATTCCCAGGTCAAGAGCTGATGCTCAGGCCGCTGGACCACAGGCTCTTCCATGCTTTCTTTGTTTTATTTTGGATTTTTGTCTTTTTTTTTTCCTTTAATTTAAAGACCAGTGAAACTAAACTCTCTTTCCAGCTCAATGCGGGATTCAAACCTGAAACTCCCAGGTCAAGAGCTGATGCTCAGACCACAGAACCACAGCCTGTTTCCCAGGACCTTCTCTTTTTTTTGTATATATTTCAAAAACTAATTTTAACCACTAGAGCGAGGTTTGAACCCAGACAGCCAGACGTTTAAACCACTGAGCCACTGGTGCTCCAATCTTTGTTTGAGTTTTGTCTGTCTTATGCGTGCAAAAAAAACAACAACAACATCATAACAAGAGTGAGGTTTTAACTCAGATGTTCCACATGAAGAAGCGAGACTCAGACCACTGAGCCACTGGCTTTTCTTTGAGCAGCTGTGTTTTTTGTAGGACTTTGTCACAAACTCAAATTCCCACAATACCAATTCCCAAACACAGAAAACAACCGCTGAAAACTGCTCTGCTACTGGCACTAGCATCGGTCAAGCGAGTGGGTGACTTACAAGCACTGTCAATCAGTGCTCCCTGTCTGGAGTTTGGGCCTAGTGACTGTAAAGTCATCCTCAAGCCTAGACATGGATATGTTCCGAAGGTGCTCTCAACTCCGTTCAGAGCCCAGGTAATTACCCTTCTAGTGCTCCCCGCTGCAGATGGTGAGCAGGGTCCCAATGTTCTCTGTCCCGTCAGCAGGGGCACCGCTAGCAATTTTGGGCCCTATGAAAGAAAATGAGGTTGGGCTCCCTACCGCACCAAACATATAATCCAACCTAGTTAACCAAAATCTTTGTCTGCAATTTAATAATACTGACCTACTACCTTTGCTATTGCTTTTGACCACTAGGTATCAGTATTTAGTCAGAGACCTACCCATAGCCGCGGGAATATATTTTATCTGGGGGTGGGGCTTGATGTTGTAGGGCGGGGCTGCAGTGGGGGATTTTAAACAAAATCCTAATATTAAAGTGGTCATATTGTTATGTAAGAATGAATATATATTTGTGCTTTTGTGATTTAAGCTCAATAATATTTTAAAACATAGAACTGAGTGTTTACATACCATGAACAGAGACGTTCTGTGGTCGAGATGTGTATCCTATTTGAAAAACTCTGCATCGCACTGAGATTCCAGTAGCTTTACTGGCATGATAAAAAGGCTATACCAAGCATTGACAGTGCTTCGAACCATGGTGTTGAGCATTATCAACTTTAGAGGCTACAATTCATAGTTTTCAGTCACGTGACTGGCTCGAAGACCTGTCGGGCAAAACATCCATAGAACTGCAGCAAAAGCTTGTCAGTTTTCCATTTGTTTCTAATCCACAAATATTTAGATCTTTTGATGACCGGACTTACATCTTCGTCGAACTCGAAGACATCTCTAATTTGTCAGTTTACCATCTGATCTCTCACTCTAGGCCACTCTAGGCTATGTAGGACAGGACGGAACCATGCAGTGAATGGGGGGGGGGGGGTAATTTGCTGCTAATAAAACAGATCTCTGGGGGCCCCAAAAGTGCGTGGGCCCTTAGAACCGTCCTAACTTTCCCCCACTTAGCGGTGCCCTTGCCCGTCAGGGCCCTGAGAATATATCTTGAACGCTCCAGCCTGTTCAGACAGTCGGAGCAGCTTTTTGTTTGCTTTGGAGGCCGCTCTAAGGAGCTGCCGGTTACAAAGACTCTCCCACTGGATAATTGATGCTTTGGCCTTGGCTTATGCCTCAGAAGGTTTGCAATGCCTCATAGGTGTGAGGGCGCACTCCACTAGAGGAATGGCCTCCTCCTGGGCTTGGTCCAGCAGAATCTCTCTATTGGTGAGATATGTGCGGCCGCCAGCTGGTCGTCGCCGTCCACGTTTGGCAGATTTTACAGCCTAGATGTAACGAGTGTGGAATACCTAATTACGGTGCTTATTCCCATAACTTATATTGGGCACTTTTTGCATTTAAATTCTGACTCTGTTGACATTGAAAACGATGCATGTGTTTTTTCGAGGGTATCGGTTAATTTCTTGATTGCCGTTTTGACAGTGTCTGCTTGCATATTTTAATCATATTTGGTCATTCTCTTTAATGTATTTACCCCGATTTGATCCATAGGAAATCTATCTAGCGTTATAATAATATTATTTTGTCGTCGTTCATTTGTTTTAAGGAGTTAAAAATGGCTCTTAATCAACCTTGATTGACATTCTATCACATTATTTTGACAGTTAAAGTTTTGGGCGTTTTTTGGTTGGAGTGGGTGGGTTTTTGTGAGCTTTTGGGCTGGAAATCGTCCATCCAGATGTCACTTCACTTGTCATTATGCTGGTCTCATCATATTTGTCTTATACTCACTGAATGTAAAAGCTCTGAAACGAATATCAGCGTCCAGAGAGTTCTGGAAGATCTTTGGATGAACATCTGGACTGACTTGCTGAAATGCTTAAGAAAATATTTCCATTAAATGTGAAAAACACAAAGAACATGGAGAGAAAGTGGGGAAAGACTTAAAAAAAAAAAAAGATTTAATTTTAAAAATAAATTTACCATAAAACCAGGAAAAAACTGTCAAACCACCCATTTTATTTACTATAATTTATATATATAATTTATATTATAATTTATAGTCTATAAATATATTTTACATCTGTAATAAACATTTAGAATTCGAGTTTCATCGCCCTCCTGTGGTGAATTGTGTGAATTACATCAATGCGATTTATTTCTACAGATTTAACGCGAGTCAGAGAAAAACCTTGCACTAAATTAGTTTGCATTGATTTCATATAATTTAATAAATTAATCACGACCCTCTGCAACAACGAAACATCTGAAAAACCGCCCTTTTCTTCTGTATGTTCTTTTTGTTCTATATTCTTATATCTGAGCGCCATCCTGTGGTGAATCGTGTGAATTACACCAATGCCATTTATTTCTACAGATAGAAAGAATTTGCACGCTGTTGATTATTTCTGCATCTTTCATTTTAGACTTTAATTTTAGACAGAGGAAAACATGAACTTATTTTTTTGCAGTGATTACAAATTATTTAATTATTCGTTTTTACTCACTATACCACTGTACTGTTACTGCACTGTATTATTTATTTTTTTTTAAATATGTATTTAATCAATTTTATTTATTTATTTTTAAAAATAAATGTTTTATTAATTATCAATTTAATTTCAAAAAATGTTACAACATTTTTCTCAATTTTTTTCCATGGCGCCCCTATCATTACCATGGTACTTTGTGGTATTTTTTGTAAGTGTTTCAAGGACGCAGGTTGACATCTACACACTGCAAGCGGATACAGAGCCCATTGACAGCAAAGACACACATTTATCTGTCTGAATGAGGACAAGGCCACCAAACCATTCCTAATGAATGTATTATGTGTCCTTAAAACCAACAGCATGAATGAAGTTTCTGGAGGTTTAGACTTCAAGTAAACACAGGCACATGAGTGAGGCTTATTAACAGAGAAGCTTCTTTCTGATCAAACAGTGAAGCGTCTCTGACGCGCTCGTTAACCTGATATCAGCGGGAGGTTCATTAGCGGGGAGTGAGACGTCAGGTCAAAGGTCAAAGGTCACAGCTCCTGCTGCCTCTAATCAGGCCGTCAGTAATTAAGAGTCACTGAAGTAAACACACTAACGAGTGCATTACAGAAACAACAGCAAAGCTTCAGCGTGTCGTCTGACCTCCAGAACAAAGCAGCGTTCGCGTTTACTTTGTGTGGAAAGAAAAAGTCTCCCTCATTTACTGAGAGTGAAACGTTTGAAGACTTTAAAACACTTACATATACATATATCATTAATTCATTTATTTATATATTTTAGATTATACGTGTACATACATAAATCTTATTAGAAATATCTAAAAAATATTAGATATTTTATATTAATATATATTTTATACACACACATATCAGTTTTGTGCATTTTATTGAAATATTCCTTTATATGATTATATAATAAATATTTGAAGAATTAATGCATTTATTTCTTTTTTTATACATCGTTTTTTTTTCAATTATCTTTCATGTCCTATATCTGATATTTTTTATCAATATTGATATTATAATATGTATAATATTGAAATTATAAATATATATTAAATATTTATAGATGTTTATGTAGTTATTTAATTAATAAGTCATGCATTTATTTTTTAATAATGAATGAATGAATGAATTTATTCATTTTTACATATACATTTAAAAATACATTTAGCATATACACACACATACATATTTATTTTAATGTATAATTATATATATATAAATATTTTTTATTCATGTATAACTGTGTATATATATATATATACACATTTATTTTAATGTATAATAACTATATTATATATTATTTACTTATGTATATAAATATTATTTATGTATAATATAAATAAAATTGTGTGTGTGTATATATATAGTTTTTTATTTCAAATAATAGTTTATTGTTTCAAAATGCTATTTAAAAATGTGTTAAAAATACACTATTCTATTCGTTTTTAATCCACGAGGTGGCGCTAAAGGAACAGTTTTGTTCTCTCATTAAAGCCTCTTTGTTCTTCACTCTCCAGCAAGAGCGTCATGTTCATAAACCTGTGTCTATGGCAAGCCGTTTTAGCATTAAATACTCCTTGCTGTACTAGTCATAATTTAGTTTTGACTAGTCAAAATTCCAAATGTTTATTTAATTAATAAGTCATGCATTTATTTTTTAATAATGAATGAATGAATGAATTTATTCATTTTTACATATACATTTAAAAATACATTTAGCATATACACACACATACATATTTATTTTAATGTATAATTATATATATATAAATATTTTTTATTCATGTATAACTGTGTATATATATATATATACACATTTATTTTAAATAGCTATTAGATCTGCCTTGATGTAGAAGATAATTCTTTCAAAAACAAAAAAGCAAACAAAAAATCTTATGCTATTTAAAAATGTGTTAAAAATACACTATTCTATTCGTTTTTAATCCACGAGGTGGCGCTAAAGGAACAGTTTTGTTCTCTCATTAAAGCCTCTTTGTTCTTCACTCTCCAGCAAGAGCGTCATGTTCATAAACCTGTGTCTATGGCAAGCCGTTTTAGCATTAAATACTCCTTGCTGTACTAGTCATAATTTAGTTTTGACTAGTCAAAATTCCAGTTCCAGCTATCTATACTGCAATGTGTCTGTGTTCTCGATGCAGTATTAGAGTCTTATTCTCACTCACCAGCAGTTTTCACTCCACTCTCTAGTGAACATCAGGGATCAAACGTGTGTTTTGTTCCACTCTGTGTTGTGCGCTTTCAGGCAGCGCGCTGTGATTGGCTGCTGGTGGCGTGGGGGCGGAGCCTCTGATTGGTCTGGGCGGGTCATCACAGAGCTTCAGCAGGCGTCTGGCGGCGCAGAGCTTATTGATTTTGGGCAGAAGAAGCTTCTGACTGCCAGAGACACTCACAGCAAGAACTACACACACACACAAATCCTGTTGAATTTTTTGGTTGACTTGGGGAACGTCTCAGCTGAAGATGATGGTGTTTGTCTCCACATGAGTGCTGATTAAGAATCATTTTCTCTGGCCTGTCGCTTGAATGTTTCTACGGTTCCTCTGTCTCCTCAAACCAGCCCCACAAACCACTTCTGATGGAAAATGCAGATGTTTGCAAGTTTCCTCCGTGCGCACGTGGGAATGGTTTGTGAACGAGGAGAGGATTTAAAGAGAGACAGACTGAAGAAGACGCCTGATGAGATCTGATGCGGAATGCAAACTCACAAAACTCGCCCACATTTCCCTCACAAGACTGAAATAAACCACATTTGCCAGCATCACTGAGTTAGTTTGTTTCTAGCAGGTTGACATGCCCAGCTAACAGGGAACGTTCTGGCAAGGTTCTCTCAAAGTTATGAACAAACCTTCTTCTAGCAACGTTAATAGAACACTCATTCAAAGTTTTCTGCTCTTTAATTATGTTTTAGTTGGATGTTTGTCTGACATTTTTTAAATGTTACTAATTGTTTCAGAGAACATTCAGAAATAACATTTCCATAATGTTTGCATGTTCCCTTAATGTTCATAAAACCAAGAAAAAATTAAAACATTAAAAAAACATTCAGAAATAACATTTCCATAATGTCTGCATGTTCCCTTAATGTTCATAAAACCAAGAAAAAATTAAAACATTAAAAAAAAACATTCAGAAATAACATTTTTATAACTTTAATTAAACATTAAACTTAATTTAATCAAACAGCAAAACATTATTGTTAGCTGGGGAATTATCTGGCCTTTAATAATGTTCTCAAAACGTTAACAAAAACATTATTTATTAATGGTTCATGGAGCGTTTTTTTTCCTGGAAAGTTGTAGTTGGACGTTCATCGAATGTTTTTTAAATGTTGCTACTTGTTTTAGAACGTTCCGAGAACATTCAAATGTAACATTCCCACAATGGTTTCAAAATGATGAAATGGAATGTTCCTTTAACATTCACATAACCAAGAAAAAAATGTTTCTAAAATATGATTTAAAACGGGATGTTCAGAGAACAATGAGAAATCAGATTGTCAGAACTTCATTAGCGAGGCGTTGTGTGTCTGTAGTGAGCAGGTCTGTGAGGGTTGAGCACATGTGTTCTGCATGTGTGATTGTTAATTACAGCGTTTGAAGTGCAGCAGCTCACGGACTTGAAGAACCATCTGGGCCTTAAAACACACCAAGAACATTGTGTGTGTGTGTGTGTGTGCGCACACTTGAGAGTTTTCAGTGTCACTACAAGTGTTGGTAACCAAACTCTTGTTGGTCCCCATTGACGTCCATGGAAAAAAAAATACTATGGAAGTCAATGGCTACCGTCAACTGTTTGATTCCTAACATTCTTCAAAATATCTTTTTTTGTGTTCAGTAGAAGAATTGAACTCGTACGGGTTTGGAATGACATGAAGGTGAGAAACTGACTGAATTGTCATTTTTGGGTGAAGTGTCCCTTTATTGCAATTAATCCATTTCTTTCCAGTGTAACTGTATTAGTAAGTTTATGTGAAGGCACACTAATGTGAAAGGATGCTGTTAGAGAGTGAATCGTCCACCTGTGTTCAGAACAGCAGGTTTGGTAATAATCACACGAGTCCGGAAAACCAACATTACCAAGCCATTAGTGTAATAACAGTCATTCAGCCTCTGCAGGAACATTAACACACACACACACACACACACACACACACACACACACACACACACACACAAACACACACACA
>NW_015549605.1:7132291-7153784 GCF_001515605.1 Sinocyclocheilus anshuiensis
CCGCACCCACACACACACACACACACACACACACACAGAGAGAGAGAAAACCAGGTGCTCACATGTCATCCGATGCACTCTTTTCTTTTCAATGTACCGTCTGTCTCTCTAAAATGCATAATTCACCTCAAAAATGTTCATTCTGTCACCATTTACTGAGCTGTATTATTTACTTCAGTGGAGCAGAAAAGGAGATGTTTAGCTGAATGTTCACACTGCTGTTTGAATGAAAGGGAATGTCAAGCTCTGAAAGACCAAAAAGTAAAAAAATAAATTATATATATATATATATATATATATATATATAATATAACAATCATAAGAATATAAACATCAAAAACAAAAAATGATAATAAAATGTAATAAATGTATCATAAAAACATAAAATCAGAAAATTAAAAATATAAATAATAAAACCATAAAAATATCAAATATATCTAAATATGTAAAAGCATCATAAAAATATCGAAACATATATCATAAAATATAAATATATATATCAGAAGTATCAAAAATGTATAATGTGAAAAAAGTATCGTGAAATAGCATGGAAAGCATTATAAAAATAATACTTTTCTAGAAAAATATCACAAGTACCGTAAATATCTAAAAATCAAATTAAAATAAGATGAAATCATGAATGTATCATAGAAAGTATCATATCAAAATATAAATATCATAAATTCCTGATCATAATCATAGTCCATAAATCTATTCCAAGAGGAGGGGAAGATGATCAGAGAATGTTTTTTTTGGACTATGGGCTTGATACTGTTATAGTATAAATCAGCATCAGCTTTCACACATCCTTCTGAACGTCTCCTAAACGCGTCTCTGAGTGAGTGAGTGAGTGATGACAGAACGCTCGTCTCTGCTGAATTATTGCCGTGATGATTGTCTTTGTGTTTCTGGAGCTCTCGCTGGCATCATCTGAATCTGAGATGATGGAGCCTCGTTCCAGAGCGTCTGGAAAACATCAGGAGAGCTTTGCTATGAGAGCCAGTGCGATGGCAACTCAAATCAGCTGCATATTGACTCTTTTATTTCTGGAGTCTGATTTCTTCTTGGATGGTGTTAATTTGGCTTGGAAGCGGGACGAGAGAATCTGCGGCGTGTGACAGTGTATGTGAGTTGGCCGAGCTCCGATAAACCAACAGAGGAACGTCTGTGAGTGCATAAAAACGGCTTGAGCGACTCTTCTGGGTGGGCCGTGAATCTGGGGATAAAATCAGCATAGGATCTGCAGAGGGAAAGTGTTGTGTGTTCATGCAAACGTGATCTACACGACCACACCTGACGGTTTCAGCGCTCGTTAACCACTCATACTTCAGATCAGATTCACGGTTTAGTCAGCGTGCATGGCTTTATTTCAGACAACCAGCTAACAGAGAATGTTCTTTAAAAGATTTATATAAATGTTAGGACATAATGTTCTTAAAGTAATGATTATGGAATATTCTTGCAAACGTATTCATATTTGATACACGTTCTCATAACACTGAGAAAACGTTATGAGATCAGCATTCTCAAAACGTCCAGTGTTCTTATTTGTTTATTAATTAACATTTTAAAAACAGGGCGTTTTCTACGTTCAGAGAGCATTCAGAAATAACGCTTTTGTAACTTTAATGAAATGCTAGCAGAATATTTAAAACATATTGTTAGCCGGGGAATTATCTGGCCTTTAATAATGTTCTCAAAATGTTAACACAAAAACATTATTTATTCATGGTTCATGGAGCGTTTTTTTTCCTGGAAAGTTGTAGTTGGACGTTCATCGAATGTTTTTTAAATGTTGCTACTTGTTTTAGAACGTTCCGAGAACATTCAAATGTAACATTCCCACAATGGTTTCAAAATGATGAAATGGAATGTTCCTTTAACATTCACATAACCAAGAATTTTTTTTTCTAAAATATAAACAAAAACAAATACATATGTAAATGTTAGCACATAACGTTCTTGAAGTAATGATTATGGGATGTTCTTGTAACCTTATTAATATTTGATATACGTTCTCATAACATTGAGAAAACGTTCAGTGTTCTTATTTGTACTTGTTCCAAGAAAGGTTTTTGCAACATTTAAATAACGTTCTAATCGTGATATGACAACTGGACATTTTAATGTTTTAGAAACGTAAAATCAATGCTTTTTATAACCTAAATTTTTTACCTGGGTAGTCGTCAGTTTATATTGCCATTCGACTGTGTGAATACTGGGGAACAAAACTGTTTAATTTCCCCACATCTCTGATCTAAACGGTTTCATCTCCACTCACTTATGATCAACATCTTTGTCCTGCATTCCAGCTGTTTTTATGTGGATGATTTACATCTTAAAATACTCCAAACATCAATTGAGCTGGTTTTGAGTATGGGGGCGGAGCTATAAGGAGGTCTGACCAATGGCAGACAGGGGGCGTGTTCATGAACTCTGTTTGAAAACAAACATTGTGTTTGGTGCCTCCAGTAATGCAGAACCACACTGAAACTACAGCAGTGAACGTCTCGCTCTCCTTCTCTCCGTCTTTCTGCACATACAGTGACAGAATGCGAAGAAGTCACAGCTGGAGGAGCGGAAAGCACCTGGAATCGAAATGCTCTCGTCTCACTGCACACAGTCTAAACACAGACACATTCAAACATTCACACTGGATCCTCAGCTCGAGTGTCATTAGTAGTGTTAAACTATTACTATCTGATCAAAGCTCCAGCACTGAGTGTTCAAGTTCAGAGTCGTTGTCATCAGTTATACTTTATCCAGTGGTGTATAATAAATTAATTACCGATAAGCTATATTGTCAATATCGACAGTTTTTGCTCTTTTCCATCAACAAAAATAGTTCCAAACCGCAGAACCACAATGTTTCAACATTTCTGAACGAATCGAGTGAGTTAATGATTCAATGACTCATGAATATAGACAGTAGTGGCTTACTTTTTTGCCAGAATGATTCAACATTTTGAACAAATCGAGTGAATTAATGACTCCGTGAACTATTCATTAAGACAGTCACTTGCTTCGTTCCTGAATAATTCAACGTTTCTGAACAAATCGAGTGAGTTTAAGATTCAGTGACTCATGCATAAAGACATTAGTGACTTGCTTCGTTCCTAAATGATTCAGCCTTTTAAAATAATTCAGGCGAGTTGACGATTCAACGACTCGTTCATAAACACAGTGACTTGCTTTGATCCAGAATAAATCAGCCATTTTGAATGAATCATGAATCAGTGACTCACTCATTAAGACATCGACTTGTCGCCACCTACTGGTGGTTTTAGTTTTATATTTAAAGTAGGCCTATAATTAAATTCCATATTTGTACAATATATATATATTAAATATTTAAAGCATTAATTTTGCAACACTATGCAGTTGTAACTGCAGTGTAAACACATTCATGGCATCTCGGTCTGAGCTGTAAATACAATTAATGCCACTTTCGATTTCATTTGATTGCTAACAGCCCTACAATGTCTCATTTACTGAATAAATACATGTATTTACATTTCAAGCTGTTAAAGCCCGTATAAAGGGTAAAAACGCCCTGGAAAGCTATTGAACTCAATTTTCATTAATGGAAAAGTTGATTTCTGTCCCAGTATTATTTTTCAGTTTTTATCCTGTCCTTCTTTCTGGTGTTATTATAGACACAAACAGGCCGATCTTCCCAGAAACTCTCACATTCCCACCTGCGCCGCCAGTTTACAAGAAACCACAGCGAGATTCCAGCGTCTCTTCCTCACTGTAAAGAGCAGCGCTGAACGTTCCTGCAGATTTACGGCAACATCTGTACCATAAAGAACATCTGTTTTAAATCGCCTAAAGGGTGGATGAAGATTTTCAGTGCAATAAGAAAGCATAGACAGAATCAGATCCTGCATGTTCAGAACTCGGCAGAGAGATGCTCTGCAGATCGGTTAATGAGAGCGAAACGACTCTGCCGGTCATCGATTATCTCAACATCTGCATCCACGCTGCAACATCTGGCAACAGTGAGGACCAATCGGCTCTGAAATTCGCCGTGTCTGGCAGTGAGATAAGAGACAGGCATGTGAAATCCATTTGCTCTGCTTAGTCACAGAGTGGGAGGTAAACTAAACTCTGAGCCTTCGATCTGATCTGAGATCAGTCGTTCCAGCGCCGGGTCACGTTCAGATGCTCCTCGGCCGACGCAGGATCAGGGAAAATCCGCCGGTGGTCTGAGGAATAGTTGATTTCTGGTCTAGTTTCACTGGAGCCAAAATCAAAGTGGGGGAATTATTTTGGAATTCCAGTCATTCTCGCGTTTTTTGCCAGGAAACTCTTTGTCGGTTGCGGTTGAAACGAAACGCTTCTCGACTCGAAACGCTTTGATCAACACGCTGCTTTCGTGTTTAACGGCTTTAAATACCTGCTGCATGAAAATACACGGGAATGTGCAGCTAAATGGAGTTTAATTCCTCAGCGTGTTCTTATTGTGATGAACGGTCCATCAGTGCAGGGTTACTATAGTCAACTAAAACTGAAACTAAAATAAAACCGTTTTTACTTTAACATTAACTTTAATATAAAAAGAATTTCAACTTGTTGCCAAGGCAACATTTTTCATTTTAATTTAGCTTAACTTAAATAAATACTAAAATAAATAAAATTAAGTAAAATTTAAATGCAAAAAAAAATTATAAAAATTTAAACTATATAGATACATCTAAAAAAACTACTAAAAATGACAAAACAAACAAAATTACTAAAACTGTCGATTAAAATGAAAATATAAAAACTGATTCTACATATAAATAGAAACTATAATAGTATCTCATTAATACTAAAAAAAGCACTAAATGAAATAAAATGTCATATAAAGAATCTTGTCAACATCTATTCATTTATCTAATTAATTTATGCAATTCATCATGGATAAAATCAAGCCCCATTCTGCATTTTGCATGCATGCATTTAGCAGACGCTTTTATCTAATGCAACTTTCACTGCATTCAAGGTATAATCAATTTAATCGACTGTATTTCCTGGGAATCGAACCCATAACCTTGTTTGAGCTAGCCAAACATCCGTTTTACTCAGAAATACGTTTACAGGTTGCAAAAGCAGTTTCATGTTGACTTTAAAACTTGTCTTGTCAGTTTCAATGGGAGATTTTGATGCGACGTCTCAACTGCTTAAAAAACGTCTTGATGGATTTGTTTCAGCTTTTGTCTTCTCCAGATGTTAACTGATGGACTGGAGTGCTGTGGATTACTTGTGGATTATTGTGATGTTTTTATCAGCTCTCATTCTGACGGCACCCATTCACTGCAGAGCATCCATTGCTGACACACTGATGCAGTGACACATTTCTCCAAATCTGATCCCATGAAGAATAAAAGCACATCGGCACAATCAAAAAAGATGACACAAGCGTTCACAAGTGTAGCAGCTCACGGGAATGTTTATTGTGTACTAGTTTGTGCAAATGGTGCTTTATTCAAAGCAAAAGCCAAAGCGGAATAAACATCATAAACAGATCCGGATCAAACTAGAGTCCACAGTAAAACTAGTCCTCGATCGGTCGCATATATCTCAGGAAAAGAGTAGGAAAAATAAGGGTCATATTTACACTATTCATTTACAAAATATAATTTGGAATAAAATGCATATAATCTGTTTTTCTGTACAAACGTGTCATTTACATTCAGTCGCAGCTCTTGTCTTGAGGTAGAGCGTTTCTGGTTTTTGGTCGTCGTCGTGTCGAAGGTGCTAAGAGCCCAGCGGTGACGTGGGAAAGCTCTCTATCGTCCGGTGATCAAGCGGCTGCTCGTAAACGCTCGCGTGCTCCTCGTCCAGGTCTGAGTCGGCGTGAAGCGCTGCGTACGGATTCTCATGAAGAATGACGGCGTTATGAGCGCAGAGCTCCTGCTGCGGCCGCCACGCCGCTTTCCCGAACGTCCCTGAGACCACAGGCACACGCCGTCGTTTACATCGCATTCAAGCTACATCAGTGTTATCAGATCAAGCACTTCCTGGGAATCAAACCCTAAAACTAGCTTTACAGTATGGTCCTATTAGTGAATGCATTCACTAACATTAATGAGCAATACATGATACAGCATTTATTAATCTTTGATAAGTTGTTGATTGTTAGTTCATGTTATCTCAGGTCCATTAAATAACATTAACTCTTTCACTGTCAGCGTTTTTGCTGGTTTTCACTAAAATTGCATGGCCCCCAGAATATTTTGTTGTATGAATATCTGAACACGCAAATATCAGACCCTCTACTTTCAAAGAAAAAAATCAGTTTTATTCTAGCGTCAAGCATTGTTTTTTTATCAACACTTGAATGTAGGTAGGTTTCATAAAAAAAGCAAACATTTTGAGCAAATTGCATTTTTATCAAATACTGCATCTGGATCATATTCGGTAATATTATCAAAGCAAAGCTGCAGTTTGTAGTTCCTGTGTAAATTATTTAATGTAATAAATTAATATAGATTTTAAAATGTTATAAGTTAATATAAATAAAAATAAAAAAATCCAAAAAAAATGTAATTTCGTACAATGACAATAAAAGGCATTCTATTCTATTCTAATACTGTTATAACTATTATTACTTATTTTTACATTTATTTATTATGATTAAAAATGCATTTGAACATCGTCTTGTTGCCATTGTCTGTGTTATGTTGTCAGTATCAGTGTTATTTTAGTATAATTAAGATACTATAACTTTGCACTAATATTAATATTAGTTTTTATTTTTATTTTTATATTTAAATTTAAATTTAAATTTTATTTTTAGTTTTTAGTTTTAGTAACTTAGTTGTGTGTGTTTTAATTGTTATTCTTTTTTTCTATATAGTTTTTATTTATTTTTATTTTAGCTTTAGTTTTATGTATTTTAATAAAACAAGTTATAACTAAAAAAAGAGAGAAATGTTGCCTTGGCAACTAGATGAAAAAATGTTACTATAACGTTGCATTAATATTTTCAATAATTTTTTATTTTAATTTTAGTTGTGTGGTTTTGTAATTTGTATTTTTTTCTATACAGTTTTTATTAATTTAATTATTTTAGTTTTATTTATTTTAGTAAAACAAGCCACAACTAAAAAATATTTACATGGCAACTAGATGAAAAAATTCTTTTTTTAAATTTAATTTAATTTATAAATAAATATTGTAAAAATTATTAATATTTTATTTTAAATATTATTTTGTTTTATTTTAAATATTATTTTTCATTACAAAAATATTTGTATGGTTTTGTAGCTTATTGCTGTTAATTTATTAAAAATAAACATTCATTAAGGCTTATTTGTTTAATAAAAAAATTAAAAAAATGTTTTAATTTAATAAATTTACTAAATAATGTTTATTTGTGACTGTATTGTCATGTGAATGAAAAGCATATTTGTGTTATTTTAAAGCCCTTCTCATGATTACTGTTTGTGTTTCCTGTTGTTTGCTGGTTGATAAATGTGAAGTGAACAGAATATATCTGAATATATATCAGATTAAGTATCTGCTCAGACTCACCCATATATGACCCCGAGGAGCCCAGAACGCACTCTCCTCTCTCACAGTCCTCCAGACAGGAAGTGTCCCCCAGCTGCATCATCATGTGATCGAAGGGCTCGAGGGCGGAGCTGCAGGTGTAGAACTCACACTTCCTGCTGCAGGAGGAAGCGGCTCCGACGGACGCACACGCTGCATTAGAGAGGAAGAGGTCAGGATTAATCCTGCGCGAGTGTCCTGTGTGCGTCTGCGTCACTCACCGCTGTAGCTGTCGTGCAGATCGGGGCTGTAGCGGTTGCTCCGTCTCAGCAGTGAACCCACAGGCCCCTGATAATGGCACAGCAGGGGGTCGGTCGCCGCCTCCATGTCCGCATCACTTCCTGTGTCCAGCTGGCAGAGGCCTATGGGAGGAGAAACGGTATTATAAATACTACGCTAAAAAAATCTCTCATATCATATGTGACCCTGGAGCACAAAACCAGTCATAAGGATCAATTTTTTTACATTTTGAGATGTATGCATCATCTGAAAGCTGAATAAATAAGCTTTCCATTGATGTATGGTTTGTTAGGAGAGGACAATATTTGAAAATCTGGAATCTGAGGGTGCAAAAAAATCTAAATATTGAGAAAATCATCTTTAAAGTTGTTCAAATGAAGTTCTTAGCAACGCATATTACTAATAAAAAATTAAGTTTTGATATATTTACGGTAGGAAATTTACTAAATATCTTCATGGAACATGATCTTTACTTAATATCCTAATGATTTTTGGCATAAAAGAAAAATCAATAATTTTGACCCATACAATGTATTGTTGGCTATTGCTTCAAACTTGCACACTTTCTGGATCCACATTTCACTCGCTAACATCAGGCAATTTTCATTTATACACGGTTAGTGGTGATGATCGTATTATTTTTCATATGCATGCGCTTACATCTGAGATCGCTGGTTTCTGCGTCTTCCTCGCCTGTGTTTTTGATCGAGTGACTCTAGACTCATTCAGGAGATGCTTAATAGCGCCCTCTAGCGTATAACAGTGAAAACACGGAAAGTTTTGTGTTTGGCAGGGAAAGAGTTAACAGATACAACTGTTTATTTAATTATTGTATTAGTGAATGCTGAAATGAACACTAAGATTAATAAATGCTTTAGAAGTATTTTTCATTGTAGTTCCTGTGTAAATTATTTAATTGTGTATTTTTTACAGTGCGTTTCTGTGTATAAAGAGAGCAGTGGTCACGTCTCACCGTTGAGGTCTTTGGGTGGCATGTAAAATCCTCCCGTGGAGGAGCTGATGTACTGATGGCTGCTGCCGCTCTCAGATGCCATGAATCCATCCTGACGCTCCGCTAGCGTTCCCTGAGACGACAGATAGCTCGGGATGTCTGCCGGGAGATTCGTCTCATCTAAACACGAGACAAACAAAAGGGTTAGCAGCGTTAAACATCACAGATGCATTAAAGGTGTCGGGTCAGGACTGACCTGTTAGGTTAGGTTACTTTATTTATTTATTGTTTTGCAGTAAAATGACAGTGACAACCATCCTAAACACACAAATTCAAAACACATTTAAGAACATAACAGAACAAATAACAATAACATGATACATGATACAAGTGCTCAAAAACTCCCCCATCCTACAGCTAATTGAACACAGTTAAAACAAGCTGTTTTTATATTGCTTTGCCTTACACCTTGAGACTAGAAACCTCCGTCCAGAGGGAAGAAGCTGAATTCACTGTGCAAAGGGTGGGAGTCATCGTTTAAAACAGAAGCAGCCATTAGCTGTATACTTTATACAGCTGTATACATTAGCTGTATACATTAGCTTGTTTACTGTGACTGTGACTCACCAACCAATCGACTAGACCATTTAACTATCTGGTTTAAGGAATTTCTCGCTTTTAATGAAGTATGATCAAAGAGAAGGACAAAACTGATTCAATAAAAGCATGATAAAACATGATCATTAAAGGAACACTCCACTATTTTTGAAAATAGGCTAATTTTCCGACTCCCCTAGAGTTAAACAGTTGAGTTTTAGTTTTCGAATCGATTCAGCCGATCTCCAGGTCTGGCGGTAGCACTTTTAGCTGTAGCTTAGCATAGATCATTGAATCTGATTAGACCATTAGCATCTCACTCAAAATTGACCAAAGAGTTTCTATATTTGTACTATTTAAAACCTGACTCTTCTGTAGTTACATCTTGTACCAAGTCCGACGGAAAATGAAAAGTTGTGATTTTCTAGGCCGATATGGCTAGGAACTATACTCTCATTCCGGCGTAATAATCAAGGAACTTTGCTGCCGTACCATGAGTGCAGCAGGCGCAATGATATTACGCAGCGCCTGAAAATAGTCCCAGCTAGGTAACTTCCAATAAGCCTATTTTCAGGCGCTGTGTAATATCACTGCAAAAATATAGAAACTCTTTGGTCATTTTTGAATGAGATGCTAACGGTCTAATCAGATTCAATGATCTATGCTAAGCTACAGCTAAAAGTGCTACCGCTAGACCCGGAGATCGGCTGAATGGATTCGAAAACGGTAAAACTCAACTGTTTAACTCTAGGGGAGCTGGAAAATGAGCCTATTTTCAAAAATAGTGGCGTGTTCCCTTAACGTTTGGTCAATACGAAAGTGTGATAGTTTCCTCAAACAATACAAGCGCTGGTGACCTTTTTTTACACACAGCTGCACAATTAGCTTCGAAGTTTGGTTTTTCATCAATGATGTAGTTTTTCACCTGTGTTGGTGACGCTGCAGTCCTCGTTGCGTCGGCGCGTGTGATAGATGATCACGACCCACACCAGCGAGGTTCCCACCACACAGCACACCACAGCGATGATCACGATGCCCACCGTGGTCCAGCCGTCCTCCTCCGGCCCCAGGGTCCCGCCAGCCGCCGGCCCCGAGTCACAGTTTGGGTTCGGCATGACGGCCAGACGCAGGTTCCCTCGCTCCGTGCCCAGTGGGTTGGACATCTCGCAGGTGTAGGTTCCTGCGTCTGCGTCCGCGGCGTCCACGATGATCAGCAGCTGGTTCCCGGCGGCGAAGAAGTGTCGCTCCGTCACCTGCAGCGGACTGTCGTCTTTGGTCCAGTTGAGTCGAGGCGGAGGACTGCCGCCCGCGATACACTGCAGCACCGCCGTCTCGCCCTTCACCACCACACGGTCCATCAGCGGACGCAGGAACGACGGCGTCTCTGCGGGAAGACATTTCAGAAAAACGATGCACACTGATGCAGTCAAATTGAAGAGTTCATTTGCAAAAACCGATAAACGCTACTTAAAAAAAAAAAGAAGCGGATTGCCGTGCATTATGCTCCACATATAGCGCGATCTGAACCCTAAACACATTTTGTCAAAAAAGCCGGTTTTGTCCACTTTCAAGGTATCGCGAGTTCACGTTTTACTGCAGAAGCCGACAAGCGCCCTTGCCGTTTTTGAACAGAAGCCGATAAGTCCATTTTAGCGAATCAGCGCGCTGTATTCAGGTCAGGTGACAAGGCTACTTTCACTTTGAAAAGACGTGCTAGCTGAGAGGAGAAGGTATCGCGAGTTCAGGTTTTACTGCAGAAGCCGACAAGCGCCCTTGTTGTTTTTGAACAGAAGCCAATAAGTGCATTTCAGCGCACTGTATTCAGGTCAGGTGACAAGGATACTTTCACCTTGAAAAGACGTGCTAGCTGAGAGGAGTTTCGTCAAAGCTGACTAAAACCTCCGGCGCGGATCGTCAGGTCCATCGGCATTTTGGTGAAGTACGGCAGCACTGCAGGGAAAACAGATGAGGGATTGTTTTCACAAACTCAAGGAAATACAACTTTGCAATTAACCCCCATAATCCATTTGGGACAGTTTTGGCCCGGAAGGGATACATAAAAATATTTTTTTAAAATGCATAGTGTTTAGTAAGGAATCAAAACTTTGCAAACACTTTAAGAGCCTCAAAATACACATTATTTATTTTTTTTCAGATTTTTAAGAGATAAAACCATTTGATATGTTCAGGTCATTTTGACTCGAGTATGTATGGGGCACCATTAGACAACAAAAATAGTTTTTAGTTGAGTTTATAATAGTGTCAAAAACATTGTATAAATATATTCAGCATTTTCCTCATATCTCACACACTTTTAGAACTGAATTCTGTTGATGAACATGAATATGTCGCTTATTAATGAACCATTGCAGAATAAAAAACTGATCACTTTTTCATCTGAAAGTGAAAGTTTATGCAAGAAAAATTTATTTATTTTGTTTGAAAACTTTTTAGAGTAATATTTATGTTGTTTTGTTAGAAACTGTTAGGACTGTTTTTTAGCAATCATGAGATACATTTAAAGGAATTTAATTAAATTCCATTCATTCCACTGGGTTTAACACTGGTATGTTCTTATAGATTTCATACAATGATACATTCAAATCAAATTTCTCATCAACATAAAAAAATAATATATATATATATATATATATATATATATATATATATATATAGCCTGAGTTTTTCTGGGTGTAGTTCATGTGATATTTAAATTTGAATTTTCTTTTCACATTTTTTAATCAATAAAAATGGGGTGCATGCAGCATCATACAAAACGTTGTTTTGGGCAAAAAGGAAAATAAAAGCTGAAACGTTTTCACGGAGCCTTGCAAAAGCAGCGCGTTACAATGGTGAGGGAAAAGCTTTGTGTATTGCGTGTAATCACATCCATACAGTTTATGATCACAACAACAACACCGTTTGTCAGGCATCTACATTGTCATCTGAGGAGATTACAAAGATTAAACAAGTGTTTTTTTAAACTCTAAAACATGAAATGTGGAGTTACCTGCTTTTGCTATAAAACAAACTTTTAATATGAAAAAAAAAAAACATACTTTCAATGAACTTTAATTTTGTATATTACCTGTATTTGTTTAAGTTATTATTACTTATAACAACACAACTGCAGTTTGATTGATATTACTTGGAATGCGCAATAAAAAAAAAACGTGATTTCAGAAAAAATAAAAATAAAAATGGAGTTATCAGTTTTTGCAAATGAACTCTTCAATTACACAAACAACGATTTCATCCAGAACCGAAATTCTCACAATATCGTTTCGTTTTCATTTCGATGATGACGATGCATGAATAAAGCTGCACTAAACATGATTTGTAGCTCCTCCCATCTAATAATCTCCATAAGCTTTGTCACTTTTGATACGTACAAGTGATTTTTTAAAATAAAATTCAAACAATAAATGTGGTTTTTAAAGCTCTGTAATGTGGTGTGACATCACTATATAATAATAATAATTAAAAAAAAAACATTTTTATAGCCTGAGTTTTTCTGGGTGTAGTTCATGTGATATTTAAATTTGAATTTTCTTTTCACATTTTTTAATCAATAAAAATGGGGTGCATGCAGCATCATCCAAAACGTTGTTTTTGTTTTCACATTTACTCATTAATGAGAAGTTGCTGCTCAGATACAATATGGCTTTAGTTGAAAAATACTCAAAGTTTTGACTGTTTGAAAAAAATAGATTTTGAATGCAATATGAGGGATAAATAGTAGGTTATGAAACAGATTCAGGATAATGTAAACAATAAATAGTTCATCTGGATGTACACTGCAAAAAATGATTTTCTTGCTTAGTATTTCTGTCTTGTTTTCTAGTATAAATATCTAAGAATTCTTGAATCAGGATGCATTTACTGGACAAGTAAAACAACTTAAGATATCATTACCCAAAAATTACCCAAATTGTATTAGTTTTTGCTTAAAACAAGATAAAATATCTGCCAATGGGGCAAGAAAAATTATCTTGTTTAGCGTTTAATTTAAGATTATTTTTCTTACCCCATTGGCAGATATTTTTGCTTGTTTTAAGCAAAAACTAATACAATTTGGGTAATTTTTTCAGAAAACAAGACATGGTATCTTAAGTTGTTTTACTTGTTTAGACAAAAATACTAAGTAAGAAACTCATTTTTTGCAGTGTAATTGTGTGAATGTGAACACTTACTGTGGACGGTGAGTTTGGCTTTGGTGGAGTACGAGGAGCCGAAGTGGTTGGAGATGACGCACTGGTATCTGCCCTCACTAGTGAACTCCACGTGGCGCAGCTGCAGAGTGGTCGTGTACTCCGTGACCTCGCTGACCTGAGAGCGCAGGTGAGCCTGGTTATGGATCTCTGCGTCGTTCAGGATCTCGTTGTCTTTCTTCCAGGCGAAGGTCATCGGGGAGTCGCTGGAGCTGGCCGCCGAGCAGACGAACGTCACGTTTGTGCCTTTGATGGCTGATTGTGTCTCGGGCTGCACGGTGATCTGGGGTTTGGGGAAATCATCTGCGAAGCACAAAAACATCAAATATTAATCGTTTTTATTATGTTTTGTATTTCAGTTCCATTTCAGTTTTTAATGGCATTTTTTTACATATACTACCATTCAAAATGTTTCTGAAAGAAGTCTCTTGTACTCACCAAGGCTGCATTTTTTAAAATTAAAATACAGTAAAATCAGTAATATTGTGAAATATTATTACAATTTAATATAACTGTTGACTATGTGAATATATTGTAAAATGTAATTTATTCCTGTGATGCAATGCTGATTTTTTTTTAGCAGCCATTACGCCCGTCTTATTTTATTCTAAATATTTTAATTTATTATAATTATTTTTCATCATCAAAAACACAGTAAAAACATTGAAATATTATTACAATTTAATATAACTGTTGACTATGTGAATATATTGTAAAATGTAATTTATTCCTGTGATGAAAAGCTGAATTTTTTTAGCAGCCATTACGCCCGTCTTAATTTATTCTAAATATTTTAATTTATTATAATTATTTTTCAGCATCAAAAATACAGTAAAAACACTGAAATATTATTACAATTTAATATAACTGTTGACTATGTGAATATATTGTAAAATTTAATTTATTCCTGTGATGCAAAGCTGATTTCTTTAGCAGCCATTACGCCAGTCTTAATTTATTCTAAATATTTTAATTTATTATAATTATTTTGTCATCAAAAATACAGTAAAAACACTGATATATTATTACAATTTAATATAACTGTTGACTATGTGAATATATTGTAAAATTTAATTTATTCCTGTGATGCAAAGCTGATTTCTTTAGCAGCCATTACGCCAGTCTTAATTTATTCTAAATATTTTAATTTATTATAATTATTTTGTCATCAAAAATACAGTAAAAACACTGAAATATTATTACAATTTAATATAACTGTTGACTATGTGAATATATTGTAAAATTTAATTTATTCCTGTGATGCAAAGCTGATTTCTTTAGCAGCCATTACGCCAGTCTTAATTTATTCTAAATATTTTAATTTATTATAATTATTTTGTCATCAAAAATACAGTAAAAACACTGATATATTATTACAATTTAATATAACTGTTGACTATGTGAATATATTGTAAAATGTAATTTATTCCTATGATGCAAAGCTGAATTTTCAGCAGCCATTACTCCAGTCTTATTTTAATTTGATCAAAGATAATACAGTAATATTGTGAAATATCTAAAATACGTGTTTTCTATGTGAATATCTGTTAAACTGTAATTTATTTCTGTGATGCGCAGCTGTATTTTCAGCATCATTACTCCAGTCTTCAGTGTCACATGATCTTCAGAAATCATTCTAATATGCTGATTTGCTGCTCAAGAAACATTTATTATTATTATCAATGTTGAACACAGTTAAGCTGCCCAATATTTTGTGGAAACTGTGATACATTTTATTTTTCAGGATAATTAGAAAGTTCAAAAGAACAGCATTTATTTGAAATAGAAATCTTTTGTAACATTACTGTCACACTTGATATTAATTTCTTTAAAAAAGGACACAAACAACAGTTTTGCTTGAAAATATGAACAGAACTGCTTCTATGCAGCTTCAGGAAATGGAATCATGAATAAGATGTTTTAAAGGCGAGCCCAAATGAACTCACCGCACACAAACTCATCATGGGCGACGGCGAAGACGCTTCTGCCCTTCAGCAGATGTGGATGAGCGCAGCTGGCGTTCACCAGAGGAAGGAAAGCGTGCTCGGACACCCACGGAGAAAACCACTTGAGCTGGCAGTCGCACAGCAGGCTGGAGGTGTTCAGGTGTCTGACGGAGCGAGAGACACGTGAATAATCACTGCAGGTTCATGAGTGTTACGCAGCTTTAAGGCCATTTCACACTGAGCGCGATGCGAAAAAGTGATTCGACTCGCCGACGAACGGTGCTTTCACATGACCAGCAATGCATTTTTCCTCATGTAGCCTATGTATTTCATATGTGACCCTGCAGCACAACCTAAAATAAGCATTCATAAAGTTCGAAAAGGTTGAAGCGAATTACAAGGATGTTCACAGTGGGCTGTGTTTACGTTAATCTTGCATCATAAAAGCCGATGTGCAAGTATAATTAACCACTTACACTACTCTTCTTCGTGAGCATTTGAGTGTGCAGTTAAAAACTAGCCTAGAGCGCCATCTGCTGTTAAAAATTAAGCTCAGAATCGATTCGAAAGAGAATCACGAAGCATTCCGAAGATTCGATCTCAGAATCAACCCACGAATCGCGATGCATCGATTTATTGTCCCAAAAAATGCATTGCTGGTTGGCGCCACCTAGCGTGCAGGTGTTAATTAGCAGACTGCGATCAATCATTTCGCTCCCGGTGTGAAGCGGCCTTCATACGTACAGCTCTGTGAGTTTCTTCATCTGAGAGAAAGCGTTGGCTTGAACCGACATGATGGCGTTGTTGCTCAAGTCCCTGCGATGTGAGGAGAGAACAGACGTTTAGGAACCTAATAAACACACATCACCATCAAACGCTTCAGATCTGAGAGAGTCTCACAGCTGCTCCAGCAAGTCCAGGCCTGTGAAGGACTTCCTGGTGACCGATCGGATACGATTGCCTTGGAGGAACCTTGAGGAGCAGAAAAACAAATGGTTTCAGGAGAGTGTTTCCTTCAATGCAATGCAATGATACTCAACCTATTTAGAGCATGTGAATCAATTACTAGGCATGTCAAGCAAATTGAAGTTTTATGATGCGTTGAATAATTAGTAGTGCTGGGCAATCATTAATCGCGATTAATCGCGTCCAAAATAAAAGTTGTGTGTGCGTGTACTGTGTATATTTATTATGTATATATAAATACACACACATGCATGTATACATTTAAGAAAAATTGTATGTTTATATATTTAATATATTTATATGAATATAAATATATACATGTAAATACATATAAATATTTTCAAAATATATACTGTATGTCTGTCTTTATATATACATAACAAATATACACAGTACACACGCATATATTATGTAAACAAAATTTTAGTTTTGATGCGATTAATCGCGATTAATCGTTGCCCAGCACTAGTGAAATTAATCGCAAATTAATCGCACATCAATTACCCAAAAGATTCGTTATTGTGTTAGATAAGAAAAGCATTGATTAGACATTACAATGTGAAAATCATGTGTGATTTTTTTAACAAATACTTTTTTTTTATTTTTTATGAAATGATGCTCTCAATGTGAAACTAAAAGTGCCAGAAGGTGGCAGCACTGAGTGAGCCATTGAATCATTCATACAACCAATTCATTCAAATGGCTAATTAATTCAGAAATGAAACAAGTGAGTGAGTCGTTGAATCATTAATTGAACCGATTTGCTCAAATGGATGATTCATTCAGAAACGAAGCAAGTGACTTTCTTAATGAACAAGTCACTGCATCATTGACTCACTTGATTCGTTCAAAACTGCGGATTCATTCAGTAATGAATCACCGCTGTGTGCTCCTAGGAGATGCTGAACAGTTCAGTGAAGCAAAATTGAGCAAAATAGACAACATTACATCTAAAATGTAACACAAAGTTAACTTCTTGTTCATTGGACTGTTATATAAATCAATATCACATTTGCAATGGTGCAGATATTGGGGAAAAACAGCACTCTTGTTGGTGTGATATTACTAAACCATATCATATGATATAAATATAAGAGCGTCATTTTTTGCACTCATATCTTGAATTTTAAGCTCATATAACTACATTCACGCAGTCAGTCGTCATCCTGCATCGTGTAAGATGACAAACAGGTCTGCACGTCAAATGTGTTAAAAGGACGGTTCTAAAAAATAAGATAATATCGTAAACAGTGAAAAAAGCAAATAAGATCACTCACAGTTTCCTCAGATTGTCGAGAGCAGAGAAAGGGCCGTTCATGTCCTCGATGGTCCATGAGATTTCATTATACTTCAGATCTCTGGAGAAGGCGAGAAATCAGAGAAACCACACTGTTAAAATCCACAACCAGAAAACACGAATCGCTGTGTTACGCTGAAAATGAGCTTGCAGCAAAACAACCAGAACAAATCCTGATACTAACACAAACAGACACACAAAGCCCCTGTTCTTCTTCTTCTTCTATGGTCACATCCCTGCATTTAACACATTTTACCATGATTACTGCACAGAATTCTGCTGACTTTCCTCCAAAGTTGCAAAAACTATTTTCTAGAAAAATCAGCGCGTCTCTAATCTGATCATCAGGATCTTTTGCGGAGCGTTTGTCTCCAGAAGCTTTACTTTCACTGTTCCTCAGCGTTCTAGTATGATCTTCACAAGCCTCCAGAACATCTCACATCTTCTGATCATCTCTCGGTCAGCATTGGATTGCATTGCATTATATGTTTGGATCATTTCAATCTCATCTTACTAAGACATATTATTGGAAATGTAGAGACTGATATGTGACCCTGGACCACAAAACCAGTCATAAGGGTAATTTTTTGGAAATTGAGATTTATACATCATCTGAAAGCTGAATAAATAAGCTTTCCATTGATGTATGGTTTGTTAGGATAGGACAATATTTGAAAATCTGGAATCTGAGGGTGCAAAACAATCTAAATATTATACATCAATGGAAAGCTTATTTATTCAGCTTGACTCAGGTGATGTATAAATCTCAATTTCAAAAAATGGACTCTTATGACTGGTTTTGTGGTTCAGGGTCACATTTATGGAAACTAAACAGAAAAAAGGCTCGCTCATGTCATAAAGCTCGAAGTGACTTTGCTGTGATGCAGAAGCTCAACTCACAGCGCCTGCAGGTTGGGGAGGCCTCGAAATGCTCCGTCAGCGATGAAACTGATGCGGTTGTTTCCGATGTGGAGCTGCTCGAGGACGCCGAGTCCGACGAAACTGCTTTCCTCCAAACGGCTCAACTGGTTCCAGCTCAGATCACTGACAGACAACAACAACATTAAGTGAAGTATTCAACAATACAGCACTCAGATTCACTTTAATGAAGCAATAAGCCCCAAGAAGCCGTGGTTTACAGTGAATTTATAACAGCTATAACAGGTTTTAGTCACTCCGCTTCGCGTCGTGCCTAACAACGCCCCTTAGCTGTTATAAATTCACTGTAAACCACGGCTTCACGGGGCTTATTGCTTTTATAAAACGGTTATTCCATATACGTAGTAAGGTTTCACAAAATAAAACAGAGCAAATAAAGTGTAATGATATTAATAAAAACAGTATTCTTCCACCAAACAATGTAGTTCCTCAGAAACAGTTTAGTCTAAATCTTAAAAATCACTTTAATTCCCAGAAACACATCCATAATGTTCGACCTCTCAAAAAACTATTAGCTTCAGTCTTTAGACCACTTTAGACAGGAGAACACAACACGTTTTCCTTTTCCTGCCCTGCGCTTAGGCATGATGGGACAGAGAGGTTAGGAGGAGAGTATCTGTGAGAGTGAAGTAGACTCACAGCTCGGCGAGTTTCTGGCAGAACTCCCAGGCGTCGGGTTTGATGCGGCTGATGGTGTTGTGTGACAGATGCAGCTGCTGCAGCGTCAGGAGGCCATAGAGCCAGCCTTTGCTCACCTCCGTCAGGTTATTGTACTCCAGCTGCCTGCTCACAAACACACACACACACACACACACACACAAACATTATCACAGAAATACTGGGATGAAAGTTTATAGTTCAGATATAAACGTTGATGTCTATAGTAGCGATCAAAATAGAGCAAATCTGTTGATTACATTGTTTTGCCACTAGGTGGCGAAAAGTGACTGTTTAAAAAATGCATTTGTCATTGAATCATTCAAGAAATTCTCAAAAACGCTGATTCATTCAGTAATAAAACAAGTGAAGTATTTATGAGTGAGTCATTGAATCATTCATTCAAACCACTTTTTCATAATTTTAATATTAAAAATTGTAGTATTAAATATATTATATTTTAAATACATTTATATTAAAACGTTCAATAATTCACTCAAATTAATTAAACATTTTTAAATAGACTGCAGCAATTAATATTTTGTCACATTATTTTGTTTAGTTCAGAATCGTGGGAAAATTGTGATCTCTATTTGAGACAAAAAAATAGTGATTCTCAATTTATTCAGGCGTTGATCCGGTTCTGCGCTGCTGCTGTGATTCATCTGATTTCACAAACTGGGGTTTTTAGGGAACTGCAGGTGTTTTGTGACGTACATCTGAGTGTAATGCATTATTCAAAAAGAATAAATGTAGAGCGGGACTTTGTTCTGTGTATCGGTTGTTGGTTGGGAAAAAAATAAGCATGCGTGGATGTATTTGTTCCTAATGCATTTAGAAAATAGACAGGGTGGATTTTCATTTCATGCTGACTTTAACTTAAAATCTCAGTGTGACTTCCAGTAAGTATTTTAGCTCAAAGGGGTGTTTGGCTGATAGTAAAGTTTGGGAATCTCTGATCTTGTTCATCGGATGTGTGTTTGTGTGTTTCAGACACGTCGTTCATGTATATGATTGCTGGACTGTGTATGTTGAAGCTGTATCAGAAGAGACACCCGGATATCAATGCCAGTGCGTACTCCGCTTACGCTTGTCTGGCTGCTGTCATATTCTTCTCTGTGCTGGGAGTGGTGAGAAACACACACACACACACTCACACGCCTTTGTATTCAAGTGTATAATCTCATAAATCAGCCAAATCATGTTTATATTTCAGTCTAGTGATGCAGGTTTTAATGAGGGTTGGCTTAGGGGTCAACGGTCGGTTAGGAGACTGAAACTATCATTAACCTGATAGAAAAACCATGAATGTTTCTAACCACTTTTTCATAATTTTAATATTAAAAATTAGTGTATTAAATACATAATATTAAAATGTTTTAGTAATTCATTCAAATTAATTAAACACTTTTAAATGGACTGAAAAACTAATATTTTGTTTAGTTCAGAATCGTGGGACAATCGTGATCTCTAATTGAGACAGAAAAATCGTGATTCTCAATTTATCCAGAATCGTGCAGCTCTAGTATCAAGCCATATATTGACACAGTTGGTTCTTAACCAGGGAGTTGAGGCTTCTGGGGAGCCCCAGCAACATACAGGTGCTGCAGGTGCGGTAGAGGAAAGATCTTGGGCGGGATGGAGCTCAGGCGGTTTTTGTTGAGTTTTAACACAAGCAGCGAGCTGGACAGGTTACTGAAGCAGCCGTGCTTCAGCGTGGAAATACGGTTATTATTCATCAACCTACAGAAACACAGCATTCAAACACAGATGCATGACATGCTGAAACGTCTGCTTGACATTCACAGAAGCCGTAATCACTGATAGATCTGGCAATAAACAATAAACTCAATAAGCAATAAACAACAAACTACTTCTACTGAGTCAAACAAGAGATTAAGCTAGACTAAAAAAACAACCAAACGAGTCTAAAATTAGCTTAAACTAGTACAAAAGGCGGTGAATTCAACTTAAAGATTAAAAAACAAACTTAAAAGTTTAAAAACAAGCTAGTCTAAAATGAGCTTGAACTAGTCTAAAGTAGCTTACACTAATCTGAAAGAGTTTAAACTAGACTAATGGAGCATAAACTAGTCTGAAAGAGCTTAAACTACAAACCCGATTCCAAAAAAGTTGGGACACTGTACAA
>NW_015549606.1:0-304 GCF_001515605.1 Sinocyclocheilus anshuiensis
AAAGGAAAAATTGAAATCGCATCATATGACCCCTTTAAAATATCTATATGGCGGTATACAGTATGTGTTAGTTTTGCCAATGGTACTGAAAATGATTAGTCGTCATGAAATCAAAAATGACCCTACTTACTTTTTAGTGCACATTACTAGTCTTGTGAACAATTGAACCGTGCAAGTCAATACACTGGAAAAAAAATAGTCTGCCGTCGTAATCTTTAATCAAAAACTGAAAATTGGCTTCCACTCTGGAATGGCGTTCTCGCTCTGATGACGTCAGTTTGACGGCTTGGGGAGAATCCTGTTG
>NW_015549606.1:368-1642 GCF_001515605.1 Sinocyclocheilus anshuiensis
TGTTTGTTATATTTATTTGCTCAATGTCTTCTGGGGTTTTGGTTCTTTTACTGTTGTAGATAGCCCATAGTATAATAAAAATATTATCTCTTCATTTTGTTTGGGCCCCCCTGGACGAGCGAACATAGGCACGTGCCTAGAATGCCTATGCTAAATCCGGCCCTGCACACACTACAGTCTCCATGCTCACTGTGTCTCAGACACTAATATTTTAGCTGAATCATTGTCAGACTATCTGGGATTTCAGTATGGTGATAAAGGTTAGGGTTATAATTTTTTCAGTATTACATGACATTGTGGGTGTATATTAACATAGTTTGTTGTTTTCTTGGGGTGTCTGGCAGAGCATTAGGACCCAGAAGCAGTGAAGCGTGATGTCAGACGTAACAAGCAGATATTCTTAACGACTCCTATCCAACTGTGAATCTGATATGAGCAAGAGGTGGAGTGGAGGTGCACCACAATAAAATCCCACCTTTTATTCAATATTCCATTTCACCTGGAAATACATCACAACACTGAAGTCAGTTGCAACTTCCGGTTCGCGGGTACTTTGATATCTTTGTGAAATATCACATATTTATGAATTAGCACATATTGATTAGGTCAAATGGATTAACCCTGACAAAAGTCCTTGATATTCATGGAATTAATGATACTCTTTTTAAAATATCTGATTATTTAAATAATTATCATGTGTAGGCTACACCCATGATTGCTTGTTTATGTATTTACTTATTATTGAACATGCAGGTATTTTAATTCTTAGAGGTGTGTTAGTTAAATAAAAATAAATAAATAAAAATAAATAGAATGAAGAAAATATCACATCTGTATAATAAAAAAGGTATACCTGAAAGAAAATTACGCATTTTTTTAGGCCCATAGTGTTCAATGGCTGACTGTAGTAGGTGATTTCATATAATAATGTAAATGTAAACTCATTACTTGTCTGAATTTCAACATTATAATTGAATCATAAGCTACTAGTCATAAAAAGAATTAGGGTCCTTGACCAATAAGAATTAAACGCATCCAAACTGGATGAAGGGGATGAAGGGTTTTGCCCCTTACAAGAGATAATGTCATAAAAGGGAGAAAAAGATCATCTACAGCAATTACAGCAATTAATTAGCTCTTTATTTTTTCCATTCTTCCTTTTGTGTGACTGACGGAAGTTTGTAAACTGCTGCTGTCACTTGAAAACGGGAAATCCCCGTTTTAAAAAAAAAAACTATAGTTGCCGCTTGGACTTTTGACTAAGTATACAACAA
>NW_015549606.1:5464-5873 GCF_001515605.1 Sinocyclocheilus anshuiensis
TGTTTGTTATATTTATTTGCTCAATGTCTTCTGGGGTTTTGGTTCTTTTACTGTTGTAGATAGCCCATAGTATAATAAAAATATTATCTCTTCATTTTGTTTGGGCCCCCCTGGACGAGCGAACATAGGCACGTGCCTAGAATGCCTATGCTAAATCCGGCCCTGCACACACTACAGTCTCCATGCTCACTGTGTCTCAGACACTAATATTTTAGCTGAATCATTGTCAGACTATCTGGGATTTCAGTATGGTGATAAAGGTTAGGGTTATAATTTTTTCAGTATTACATGACATTGTGGGTGTATATTAACATAGTTTGTTGTTTTCTTGGGGTGTCTGGCAGAGCATTAGGACCCAGAAGCAGTGAAGCGTGATGTCAGACGTAACAAGCAGATATTCTTAACGACT
>NW_015549606.1:6174-7425 GCF_001515605.1 Sinocyclocheilus anshuiensis
ATATTTTATGAATAGGCACATATTGATTAGGTCAAATGGATTAACCCTGACAAAAGTCATTGATATTCATGAAATTAATGATATTATTTTTAAAATATATGATTATTTAAATAATTATCATGTGTAGGCTACACCCATGATTGCTTGTTTATTTATTTACTTATTATTGAACATGTAGGTATTTTCATTCTTAGAGGTGTGTTAGTTAAATGAAAATAAATAAATACAAAAAAATAGAATGAAGAAAATATTACATCTGTATAATAAAAAAGGTATACCTGAAAGAAAATTACGCATTTTTTTAGGCCCATAGTATTCAATGGCTGACTGTAGTAGGTGATTTCATATAATAATTTAAATGTAAACTCATTACTTGTCTGAATTTCAACATTATAATTGAATCATAAGCTACTAGTCATAAAAAGAATTAGGGTCCTTGACCAATAAGAATTAAACGCATCCAAACTGGATGAAGGGACCTCAATATTTTGCCCCTTACAAGAGATAATGTCATAAAAGGGAGAAAAAGATCATCTACAGCAATTAATCCCATGCGTTAGCTCTTTATCTTTCCATTCTTCCTTTTGTGTGACTGACGGAAGTTTGTAAACTGCTGCTGTCACTTGAAAACTAGAAATTCCCACCCCCCATGACAAAAGCAGACACAGAAGTGGGGCAGTACCTATAGTTGCCGCTTGGACTTTTGACTAAGTATACAAAAAACAATAGATGTCCTGGAAGGCTGTGGAAAGATTGCTCTCTCATCTCCACCTTTTGACAGATTTATTCCCTATCAAATTGAGATCTACTGTACAGTAGAGATGTCGGTTAAAGGGTTAAGTTATGTTTTAGGTGGGATATTATGAAAGCAAAAAGCAGAAAACGAGACCAATAACCTTGATTTATTAACCTATTAACAGTATACCCCATTTCCCCATGATATGAACTTAAAAGTCATTTGCCCACCGGCAACTATAGTTGCTACTTGGACTTTTGACTAAGTATACAAAAAACTATAGATCTCCTGGATAACCGCACAACTATAGTTGCCGGTGGGCTTAAATGGGTTAATACTGTGTCATTTCCTGGATGATCCACAACTGTTTTTATATTTTGTGATAGTTGCTCACGAGTCCCTTGTTGGTCCTGAGCAGTTCAACTGCATGCTGTTCTTCAGAAAAATCCTCCAGCTCATGCACATTCTTTGGATTTTTCTGAAGAACAGCAGGCAGTTGAACTGCTCAGGACCAA
>NW_015549606.1:7770-12026 GCF_001515605.1 Sinocyclocheilus anshuiensis
GCATTCGTGGATCATCCAGGAAATGACACATAGTATTAAGATTCAAGGGTATGTAAACTTTTGAATAAGGTCATTTTTATAATTTCAGTTAAAAAGAAAATCTTCTGGAGTACGTGTAAACATCTGTTATGTGAAATAGCTTATTCAGGACAGTACTAAATTAAAAAAAACATGCAATTTTCATGATCCCGGCAAAAACAAAAGTGTTGTGTTTATAATTTTGTTCAGTGTATGTGTAGGTTCAGTAATTTCACTGCAGTGGCAATGAATAGGTTCTTTTCGTTGCCATTAAAGTGAAATAACTGAGCATAAACATAGGAGCATGAGAAAAATGCTTATTTTAGAAGAAAATTTGCAGAGCAGCATGATGCTTGTGTTGATTCTTGCTTTTAATATAATGCATTATGCACTGGTACAGTTTATTTACATCCTTCTTTCTTCAATAATTTATATTTTTAGTAGCATAAAAACAGATCTGATGAAATCTTAGCAGTGGTGATATTCATTACTAGAGAAACCAGCAACGTTCAGCGATGCTGGCGGTGTGAACAAGGCTTGAGATCTGAGGCTTGAAATGACTGTTGTTGTTTTGGACAACTTTGCTGTTATGAACTTTGTCATGTTTACTGAGTATTTTCTGTCTGTAAATGAAAGGATTATGTGCTGGAGAGGTAAAGAAAAAAACAAAGTCCAGAAAAACCTGTTTAAACAAGAACGGTGGCTTACCCATGTCAGTGTATGCTCCACTTTTTTAATACAATCAGTGGAAAGGTGTTTTTGTTTGTTACCTTTTTAAACAAAAATCTGTTTAGCAATTGATCATTAATATTTATAATTATATGGTGAATTAAATGTTGCTTGGATAACCTATGGATATTGTCAGGCATACATGCACATGATCTTTAGTTCTGTACTCAAACTTTGCAGCATTACCTTTTTTTTTTTAATTAAACTGGCACATGCACAAGAACAAAGGGAACGCCAAAAAAAGTGTGTTGTGTAAAAACTATTTGTTTTGTTTGTGGACCAACAGCTTTTACTAGATGTGAATAATATTCATGAATAATCCCAAACCTGTTTGTTATTTAAAAAAAAAAAAATCTGGTTCCCACCAAAAGCTGTCCTTCTGGATGATTCAAATTTGGCATTTCGCCTTTTACTCTTTGCCACCAGCAACATGAATTTTCCCATGAATGGTGACACAACTGATTTTAGGTGGAGAAGTCACTGTGACAAAAGTGAGCTGAGAGTAGTATAGTGTGATTCACAACGTGGGAAAGTATTTGTCTTTGTCTACAGTTTTATACTTACAACAATAACAAGGTGCAGGAACTAGTATTATCTCTTTAATGACCTATGTGAGAAGTGGAGGTGTTTTTTTTTTTTGTTGTTTTTTTTGTAAAGTTTATATATACAATAACATGAATATACCCAATGAACATGTTTTTTGTTTCTTAATTAAAATGAATATTTTTATTTTGGCCAGGGGCATAAAACAAAGAATGTCAGGGTGATACAACTGTCCTGATCGTAGTGATGAAAACAGCCTCAAAAAGAAGGAGGAGGGGGTGGGGAATAAATAAATAAACCTTATTAATACTTTTATGACAAGGCAAAGGTAGTTCTGTTTGTAAAATGCATGATATTGATGAACTAACAATTAATTAAATTGAATATTTTAAAATTAAATTAATGTAATTTAAAGAAAACATATTTTAAAATATGCTTGAAAATATTATACCACATGACATTTTTGGAGTAATTACATTTAAACTTTACTTGAAAATTATAACACAAAATCTGATATTCCCTCTATAGGGCCAACAGAATAAATTGGATAAATCGAGTGGATTATGGTATTTAAATAGCTCTGTACAAGTTTAGGTATTAGTTTTTTATAATAATGCACCATTATGATGAACTTATAACGGCCCTGTCTAACTAGGCAGCAAGTGGATTATTTCACCCTTTATTTTGTTCTTAAAAGGAACGATCCCTCTTCAGGTTTAATGTGACAGGCTCGTGTAAACACTGGTGAGTTGCCGGGCAGTTTTGAAGTTGTTCAGAAGCCTCTGTACTCCATGAATTATCACCTCTCAAACACTGCACTGGACACCGGTCCCTCTGACTCATATGAATACTCCCACCATTAGTCACAGCGGGCAATACAGACACATACGCATACGCTTGACCCCTGCACAGAGTGGCCGGCGTATGTGCGTCCCACGCAGTGTACGCTTGACCTCGTGTTGAAGAGCGTCCTCACCAGCTGCCCCCTGACAACTGCTTAGTGCCGTATGCAAGGGCAGGACAGTAATAGGCAGTGTGAACTGCCGTACCATGATGCATAAAGGAAGATAAAGGCATGAAGATGAATTAAGGGGGATGATGTACTTAAAGTTGCATGTGCTTCAGTCATTGCCTTATAAACAACTACTTTTAACCCATCTATGCAAGTACAGATTAACACGGGCTTAACCCTGCAGACCAAGCTAGCGACACACTGTGAGCTACACTGCAAAGAGATAATCAGTGTATTAGTGATGTGGGATTGGACACCGGCCACACAACCCACTGTAGAGACTGACGTAATCACTAGGGCCCTATGAGGATGTGTATTTCATATGAAGTAATGGGGATGGAGTGACTAACATTCAATGTCTGCATTTTAAGAGCAATTAACACTGCAGTGATGTAAGGGTTTCATGTGTCATCTACAATATCACCTGAACTCACCCAGAGATCATATTAGTAATGTTATTTTGTTGTATGTTATATTGCTTGGAGAACAGGGGTGGTAATCACTACAGAGCTTAGTCCAAGTCTGAACAATTTGTCCAAAAATAAATGTTTATGGTTAGATGCTGTATGCACTACACAAAGTCCTCATGATCTTTTCATAGACAGAAGCTCAATAAGTGTTTGTCTGGTTTTGGACACTTAAATCACAAAAATGTACAAATTTCATTGCATTTAACATAAAAAATAAAACAAGTGGCTTCTGTAAACATCTGCTGCTGAAGTTTTTCTCAGTACAAATATTACTTTTCTTAGCCACTTTTTAAATTACTTTAACCAACTGGTCTGAAGGTGATTTTTAGTGGTGTGACACTCACGGTGTTTTCGGCCTCTGCCACCTCAATATATGAGTGCATGAACATATGAACATAATATTTAGAGCTGCTCTGAGAGTCATTTCGTGAGCAATTTACCATTTCTTTTGAGAAAAAAAAAACTCTTCATATCATATACAAACAGAAACTTAGTCTTCACAGCAATCTGTCAAAATAAAAGTTTGGTTTAACTTGAAGAAACTGTGACAGAAATATAATGTAATGATAGTACTTCTACTAATAATAAAATTATTATTAAAACATTATTTTTAAAGGAATATTTACCAGTAAAAATATTTACCAGAATTTACCACAACAAAGTATTTCTGAAAAATAAAATAAAATGATAATAATAAATGAGTTTGTTTTTTTTATAAAATCAATTAGAGATGCTTTTGATTGTTAAAATTGAATGAAACCATTAAAATGGTATCTAGAAATTTAAATTGTGTAATAAGTTGTGTAAGTTTCATGATTTAAATTAAATATGCCTAGACATGCTTTTTAATTAATGTTTATGAAAACAGAGTCTAGAAAAATTAAAACGGGGAAAAAAACAGAATCCAGAAAAATTAAAACGGGAAAAAAAAAAAAAAAACAGAACCCAGTAAAATTAAAACCACTAAACGGGAAAAAAAAACAGAACCCAGTAAAATTAAAACCCCTATATATGTTAGGATAAAATAAATATAATATATAATAACGAATAAAATAAACATTATATTATAAAAATGCTTTATCCATGCCCACTGGAATCTTGTCAGTAGGTCACGCATGTGCTAATAACTCTCAAGTAAACTAAACCTCTAACATAACCTGCTCCGGAGTTTATGTTCTATGGATACTTAGAGTGCTTTCACACCTGTAGATTGATTGCTTTGTTCAGAAACAGGGATTAAAATGATTACAATGTTGCTTTTTATTCTTGGTGCGGTTCGCTTTCACACGGCAATGTTTCTAAACGGACCAAATTTGTTAATACAAGTCACGCGCGAGTAAACTGTTCTCTCATTGGTCAAAGTTCCACGGTTTATTTTCCGGGATTCCACTTAGCTGTCACGCATGTCATCCGTCAGGATGGAATGATAACAGCTTCGTGGGCTTATTGTTTTTTTTTTTTTTTTTTTTGGTGCCCTTTTAATA
>NW_015549606.1:12928-14949 GCF_001515605.1 Sinocyclocheilus anshuiensis
TTACACTCGAAGTAGATTGGTCTCTCTAAGCGAGATCCCAATTTCGTCGGTCATCCGACGTGACGTCGAGAGTGACCGACTGAAAGGGAACATAAATTATCTAGATGTTTAATTGAAATGGTCATTCCCACTTTAGCTGATGATGGATCAGAAATCTGCCCATCAACTTCACCTGTCATATCTGTGGGTGTAAATCAAAGCTGGATATTTTCACGCATGGGTGCTGCACCTTTTGTGGGACCATGATGTCATTCTTGGCTGAAAATCTCTGTCAACCATATTGTATTTCTATTTGCTGTCTAGCATCCGCTCGTCCTTCATTTTCTGACCTTTTGCCGGGCTTGCATCGTCACTCGACTCTAATTGGATAAGTCCCCTGGCACAGGTTTGATGATGATGATGATGATGATGATGATGTCATGACACCAGGGCTGTCAACCTAGCTCTCAGTTCTCAGCCAGGGATCTGAAACATGTCCTGTCGCAATGTGTGACCTGAGACAGCAGCTACTCAGCACCTGCTGGAGATCTATATAGTCCTCATGCTCTCACCAACCTGTAATGTTGACAATATTAAATGCAATAACATATCAATGAGAGAGAGATACATGTAATCCCTATACAGAGAGCTGCTGGAACCTTGTGTAAGTTATTAGCCACTACATTCTCTGACATAAGAGAAGTAGTATCTTGTTTTGTGGTTTTGTTGAGTGTGATAGCAAAAGCTAAATCTAAGCGTATTGACAATTGTAGAGCCATTTAGCATTCTCAGAGAACTATAAATGAAACAGTCTTCCATGATATGTGATATAGATGACATACCCCTGTGACATAAACACTTTGCTTAAGTTGCTTCCGCTGGTTTATTGACCATTACATCTTACTGAGTTGTTTATAGGGCTTTTTAGAGAGATTTAAAGCACAAGGAAAATTAAAATGTTGTTTTCTGTATTTAAAATGGTTTTGCTTCCATAATCCCTATTAGATCATGACACCAGGGCTGTCAACCCAGCTCTCGGTTCTCAGCCAGGGATCGGAAACATGTCCTGTTGCAATGTGTGACCTGAGACAACAGCCACTCAGCACCTGCTGGAGACCTATATAGTCCTCATGCTCTCACCAACCTGTAATGTTGACAATATTAAATGCAATAACATATCAATGAGAGAGAGAGACATGTAATCCTTATACAGAGAGCTGCTGAACCTTGTGTAAGTTATTAGCCACTACATTCTCTGACATAAGAGAAGTAGTATCTTGTTTTGTGGTTTTGTTGAGTGTGATAGCAAAAGCTAAATCTAAGCGTATTGACAATTGTAGAGCCATTTAGCATTCTCAGAGAACTATAAATGAAACAGTCTTCCATGATATGTGATATAGATGACATACCCCTGTGACATAAACACTTTGCTTAAGTTGCTTCCGCTGGTTTATTGACCATTGCTTCTTACTGAGTTGTTTATAAGGCTTTTTAAAATTAAAATGTTGCTTTATGTAATTAAAATGGTATTGTTTCCATAATCCCAATTAGAATTCAAGGGATAGTTCAACCCAAAACTCATCCTCAGGCCATACAAGATGTAGATTACTTTTTCTTCTTGAGTAAAGCAGTAAAGATTTTTAAAGGGGTCGTATGATGTTGCTAAAAAGAACATTATTTTGTGTATTTGGTGTAATGAAATGTGTTTATGCGGTTTAAGGTTCAAAAAACACATTATTTTCCACATACTGTACATTATTGTTTCTCCTCTATGCCCTGCCTTTCTGAAACGCGTCGATTTTTACAAAGCTCATCGGTTTGAAAAGCGAGGTGTGCTCTGATTGGCCAGCTATCCAGTGTGCTGTGATTGGCTGAATACCTCAAGCCTGTGACGGAAATGTTATGCCCCTTACCATACTGTGATGCCCTGTCCGGCCGGAGCAAAGAGACAAAAACATTAAAACCCATTATAAACGAGGCATTTGTTGCATCCAGTGGGGACATAATTACGGATTATAATGACTTATACTGTCTTTTTACGC